>NW_021772513.1:0-1500 GCF_005508785.2 Acyrthosiphon pisum | reverse complement strand
AAAAATGAACTAATACTTACTAAACGTATATCAAAATTTAGGATTGATTATACCCTATCTTTTGGTAACCAAATTATGAAAAAATATTAAGTATGGAGAAACGGGACGGGATTCCACCGCCACAGGTGCTGAAATATAGTCCAAATTGTAGACGGGACGAGCTGTAGTTAATTCAAAAATGAACTAATACTTATTAAATGTATTTCAAAAATTTAAGTATATTAAACCCTATCTTTTGGTAACCAAATTATGAAAAAATATTAAGTATTGGAGAAACGGGACGGGATTCCACCGCCACAGGTGCTGAAATATAGTCCAAATTGTAGACGGGACGAGTTGTAGTTAATTCAAAAATGAACTAATACTTCTTAAACGGATTTCAAAAATTTAAGTATTATAAACCCTATCTTTTGGTAAAAAAATAATGAAAAAATATAAACTATTGCAGAAACAGGACAGGATTCCACCGCCACACGTGTGCGTAATTAGGTCAATATTTAGACGGGACGAGCTGTAGTTAATTCAAAAATGAACTAAGACTTATGAAACTTACACGTCAACTTAAGTATATTAAACCCTATCTTTTGGTAAACAAATTATGAAAAAATATTAAGTATTGGAGAAACGGGACGGGATTCCACCGCCACAGGTGCTGAAATATAGTCCAAATTGTAGACGGGACGAGCTGTAGTTAATTCAAAAATGAACTAATACTTACTAAACGTATATCAAAATTTAGGGTTGATTAAACCCTATCTTTTGGTAAAAAAATGATGAAAAAATATTAAGTATTGGAGAAACGGGACGGGATTCCACCGCTACAAGTGCGCTTAATTAGGTTAATATTTAGACGGGACGAGCTGTAGTTAATTCAAAAATGAACTAATACTTATTAAATGTATTTCAAAAATTTAAGTATATTAAACCCTATCTTTTGGTAACCAAATTATGAAAAAATATTAAGTATTGGAGAAACGGGACGGGATTCCACCGCCACAGGTGCTGAAATATAGTCCAAATTGTAGACGGGACGAGTTGTAGTTAATTCAAAAATGAACTAATACTTCTTAAACGGATTTCAAAAATTTAAGTATAATAAACCCTATCTTTTGGTAAAAAAATAATGAAAAAATATAAACTATTGCAGAAACAGGACAGGATTCCACCGCCACACGTGTGCGTAATTAGGTCAATATTTAGACGGGACGAGCTGTAGTTAATTCAAAAATGAACTAAGACTTATGAAACTTACACGTCAACTTAAGTATATTAAACCCTATCTTTTGGTAAACAAATTATGAAAAAATATTAAGTATTGGAGAAACGGGACGGGATTCCACCGCCACAGGTGCTGAAATATAGTCCAAATTGTAGACGGGACGAGCTGTAGTTAATTCAAAAATGAACTAAGACTTATGAAACTTACACGTCAACTTAAGTATATTAAACCCTATCTTTTGGTAACCAAATTATGAAAAATATTAAGTATTGGAGAAACGG
>NW_021772512.1:0-833 GCF_005508785.2 Acyrthosiphon pisum | reverse complement strand
TTTGACGCTAATAGTAACCGCAATCTATTGACTAGTTCGTTAGGATCGTTCCAGTAAACTAAATTATGTTTTTGTAATTTCAAAGACAGACCTCTTCCCGCTAGAAATAAATTTTGGATTATATCATAATATTTATTTCCTCCTTTTTTAATTTCTTTTCCATCTGTTTTTAGATGCGCTGATGTTTGAATTAATATAGATTTATATGATTCTAAATCGTGTTTGGTGTAGAATTTTGGAGATTTTGAAAATACTAAATTACCAAGCCCTTGTGTTAACGGGTATGAAGTATGTTCGAACTTGCCGCCGTTTCCAATGTACGATTTCGCAACCGGTCCGCGAGACAGCGCATCGCGCGGCCAGCCGACGCGGGCCTCCGGACGAGTCGCCGCCGGCGACGTTTAACTTGTCTTTTCCGTACGCTCTATGAGAGCTGACCGTGTGCGTGTGTCGCGTCCGGCCGTTTTTCTGGTGCCGTTTAGCGACTACCTCGGGTTCGTGTGGTGTGCTTTATCCGCGCACGTTCTTTATTTTACATTGTTTTCGACGCTGTTTTTTTCGTTTCCGACGTCGTTACGACTATCGTCGACCCGTCGTCCGTTGTGCGACCGAAAGGTGTTGCCGCGTGTTATCCGCCGATTACTCGCGCCCGTTATTACTTCGCGTCGGATCATCATAGTCGTCTGATTCCGACGGGCCATAGTTCGTGTCGCGACCGGCAACACGTCATCGTTCGCCATCGATCTTATTATTGTGCGCGTATATCGTTCGCCATCGATCCGATTATTGAGTGCATAAGTCCCGCGTGCGACGCCGCTCTCAGTGCCGTGATT
>NW_021772511.1:0-734 GCF_005508785.2 Acyrthosiphon pisum | reverse complement strand
CAGATAAAACTTTATTGATATTTATAGAAAAAAAAACTAAAAAAATTTAAAACTGAAAATGTCCGTAAACAGCTCAAAAAGAGTCAAAATATTTTCAAAATTGTATGGTGTATAGGAAATGCTAATATAAGCATTCAATAAAATTTTCATGTATCTGCAGTTATTCGTTTTTGAATTACAACAAAATAAGGAAATCGCTACATGAGAAATCGAGTGAATATCCAATGTTGTAAAAATTTGAATTTCAAACGATCATAAAAATTTAATTTGACTTTCTTATAGATATTTTTTGTTTGATAAAGGTAGATAATCTTATAAGGAATCTTGTATTACATTTTCATATCTTAGATTTAAAAAGAAAAATTTTTATGAATTTCTAACTCGAAATAATTTGTACATTTTCGTGATTTTTCCATATTTTGTCATTTTTTGAACTTTAAATGCTTATAAAAAAAAACTGTGACTAACGATTTTTAATATTTTTCATCTGCCTTTGAAACAATATACTAGGAGCCTTCTATTAAATTTTCAAGCTTTTTTATCCAACAAATAAAATTTTATTGATCTTTTTAGAAAAAAAAACTAAAAAAAAAATGGAAAATTAAAATGTCCGTAAAGAGCTCAAAATAAATCAAAATATTTTGAAAATGTTATGGTGTATAGAAAATGCTGAGATAAACATTCAGTCAAAATTTCATGTATCTACGGTCATTTTTTTTAAAGTTACACCAAAA
>NW_021772510.1:0-926 GCF_005508785.2 Acyrthosiphon pisum | reverse complement strand
TTATAGATAATTTTTGTTTGATAAAAGGTAGATAATCTTAGAAGGAATCTTGTATTACATTTTAAAATCTTAGATTTAAAAATAAAAATTTTTACGAATTCTTAACTCAAAATAATTTGCTAATTTTCGTGATTTTTCCATATTTTGTCAATTTTTGAACTTTAAATGCTTATAAAAAAAAACTGTGACTAAGGATTTTTAATATTTTTCATCTGCTTTTGAAACAATATACTAGGAGCCTTTTATTAAATTTTCAAGCTTTTTAATCAACAAATAAAATTTTATTGATATTTTTAGAAAAAAACTAAAAGAAAATTAAAACTGACAATGTCCGTAAAGAGCTCAAAATAAATCAAAATATTTTGAAAATGTTATGGTGCATAGAAAATGCTAATATAAACATTCAGTCAAAATTTCATGTATCTACGGTCATTTTTTTAAAAGTTACACCAATAACCAAATTCAATTTTGTGAAAAATTGATTTTGCGTAAAAATTCTCGTTTTTCCTTAATTTTTCTTTGGTTTTTCTTGGCGCTTTTAAAAATTACTGGGAATTTTAAATTTTGACCTCCCCGATGCACCAATGATATTCATTTTCCAATCAAACAAGACACTGAAGTTGAAAATCGAAGCATTATTTCGACTGCTTATCATGTACACAGACAAAAAAAATAAAAAAAAAATTTTAAAAAAAACACACATCATTGTAAAATCAATACATTCTTCGTTCCATTCAGAATCTAAAAATGTGTGTTGTTGAACAAAAGTTATTCTAATTGTATTATAATATTGTATAGGTAATTAAATATAGCATAAAATTCATAATATTGTAGTACACTAGTACGAATGATTATTAATGGCTAGGCTGCTATGGCTCATCTAAATTTAAAGAGTGCGCACTACAAAGCATATTTAAAGTACTGCT
>NW_021772509.1:0-896 GCF_005508785.2 Acyrthosiphon pisum | reverse complement strand
TTTAGCACTCTGAAAATTATAAAAATTGGTTACGTGCCTCATTGAACCAAGAACGATTAGAGGCCTTTATGATAATGTCGGTAGAAAAACAAGTTTTGGAAGAGGTTGATTCCCAAGATGTTTTGGAAATCATAAAAAATTCTTCATCGCTTTTATTAAAACTTTTATCTTGACATTTTATACTAATTATACTTATTAGAATAAGTTAATTATTTTTATTGTTTTTTTATTTAGCTAGGTATGCATATATCAAGATATTGGAGGTAACTAAAGTATTAACTATAGTCACAATGTCATACTTTCCATATTAAATTTCAATTGCAGATGCTTTTAAAATTCAATTGGTACTTTTATTTGAATAAACAATTAACAGAATGAAAATTGTGCTTTTGTACACTCAATTATAATTTTTACTTAACACATATTGTACTATAAAGAACTACAATGACACAAAGTATAATAATGTATAAAGAACCAACCTAAATAGTAAATATAAAAAACTCAAATGGTTCCAGTTTCTATAACGAATAAATCATAAATGTTTCTCAGATGACTCTCTTTTATAATATATCTTTTATTATATTAGGTATATTATTTGGGGAGCAAAAAAAAATGTTGGTGGCTAAGCCCCCCTTTAGCCCCCAACTAATTACGTCTATTGTCAGAGAATAGGGCCGCTATTATATTTGGGATAATGGGCCGGACCCTACCCAGTCCGGCCCTGAGAGTGTCTAATTTTCGTATTACCGTCCCAGTGCCTAGATAACAAATTTACTGATGTATTAAATTCCCAGAACTGTATAGGTACCAACTACCAATGTCCACATTAGAAAAATAATTTTATTTTCCAGCGATTTCCTAAAAATAAGTGTAATAATATTATTACATTACCCGTG
>NW_021772508.1:0-462 GCF_005508785.2 Acyrthosiphon pisum | reverse complement strand
ACCCCCTCAGCCCGTATTTAGTTGTAAAAAATGTTTCCATAAAATAATAATTGTGTAAGATAGACAGCACGACGCTTTTTTAAACCTCGAATCGCCGGCCACGACGGTTATAATATTATCTACATTCAGCATGTTTATTTTTGCTATTATTGTGGTTAATATTTATATTAAATCTAAAAATAAATATTACATTCAAAATATTTTCAGGCAACGCGCTACACCGTCGGCACGCCGTTATGGCGTTATCGTCCGATCGTCGTTATCGAAATATAATATTGAACTAGCCATCATTTTTCAATAAGTAAAGAGGACGTCGTACCCGCATGTCTCCGTCTTACAAACGTACGACATAGCAAATTTTCGTTCGCTAGTTTCAATAGGGTGCTGTCATTTTTGATTTTAGAGTGAATTGACCTATTATCAAACTTTTAGGTAACAACATCATCTATGCCTTCTCGTTGG
>NW_021772507.1:0-918 GCF_005508785.2 Acyrthosiphon pisum | reverse complement strand
TCATAAACTTATATGTAGGTGCCATTATAACTTTATAGAAAAACACAGTAGTTTGTATAAAAGTCTGATACGTTGTAAATTGTAATAAACGTAACTATTGAGGTATTATATTATATCAACGAATTTCAAAAATGGATGGAAGGCATATAAAGTTACGTTTCGTATGAAATTGTATTAATTTTTTAATTGAATTTTAGTAAATGTTTAACATGTATAATAGCGTTTAATACATTGTGACACTATGGCCAATTAGGGGATATCCCCCCACCAATATTTTTTTGGTTCACATATTAAACTCAATTAAAATTTTTGTAAGCTTATAACATTTTAGATTCTGAGTGGAACGATGAATGTATTGATTTTACAATGATGTGTGTTTTTTTATTTTTTTTTTTATTTTTTTATTTTTTTTTTTATTTTTTTATTTTTTTTTTTATTTTTTATTTTTTTTGTGTCTGTGTACACGATAAGTAGTCGAAATAATGCTACGATTTTCAACTTCAGTATCTTGTTCGATCAGAAAGTGAATATCGTTGGTGCATTGGGGAGGTCAAAATTTAAATTTCCCAGTAGTTTTCAAAAGCGCCGGGAAAAACAAAAGAAAAATTAAGGAAAAACGGGAATTTTTACGCAAAATCTGTTTTCGAGAAAATCGATTTTGGTTTTTGGTGTAACTTTAAAAAAAATGACCGTGGATGCATGAAATTTTGACTGAATGTTTACATTTCCATTTTCTATACACGATAAAATTTTCAAAATATTTTGACTTATTTTGAGCTCTTTACGGACATTGTCAGTTTTCATTTTTTTTTAGTTTTTTTTCTAAAAATATCAATAAAATTTTATTTGTTGGATAAAAAAGCTTGAAAATTTAATAGAAGGCTCCTAGTATATTGTTTCAAAGGCAGATGAAAAATA
>NW_021772506.1:0-812 GCF_005508785.2 Acyrthosiphon pisum | reverse complement strand
GAGTTAAATTTCGGGTAAGTACAACTTACTTTAGTTTTAGTACAACTTTTTTTAATAAAAAATGAGTATAAAGTTCTTGAAAAATTAAAAAACTAAGCTAATCTAATCCTTTATACGTAAAAGAACAAGCCTTTTGTGGCTACACTATTAATTATTTCCAATTTTTTTCACAGAAAGTTCCAAATAACTTCCTGAGTGTCACAACATCGCCCGATATTTAATTTTTTACGGAGGGGAGGGAGAAGGGAATCTATATATATTATATACCTAAAATAAGTACCACTGAGTCACTGATCGCTGTATCTCAGAAACTACTCAACATACGAACTTGAAATTTGGAATAGTGGGTTTTCTATATTTTTACCATGCAATAAGAAAGATTTTTAAAGAGGTGCTCAAACAGGGACATCGAGGATCATATTAGAAATTGTATTTTTATTTATTGATAGTTGCCATTAGTTACAGTTAATAGTAGAAATTTGTGTTGATTTATTATCAGTTTCCATTGGTTATAATTAGGCAGATCAGGTACAAGCTTGCATCAAATCGAATTATTGAATATTGCCTACCAGAGTGGCCGAGTTGCACTTACTGCAGTAAGTTACACCCAAAATAATACTTGAACAATCATATTTTTTTTAAGATTTGCGATTTTTTACGGGTAATGAAGTTCATGGGTTCTGCTTTAAAAATATATAAAATTAATACCGCTAGAAACATTTCAACAGGTTTTTAATGACCGTTTTTATATTTACTTGCCGATCACATTAAACGAAAAAAATTCAATAAAAAATTATACATATCATCGTTCA
>NW_021772505.1:0-935 GCF_005508785.2 Acyrthosiphon pisum | reverse complement strand
TGCTACCGTGGCGGGGTATGAAGACTATATAGAGACTTGACACTAAATAACATATAGGTAGGTACCTAATGTTTGAACGGTAATCTTTTGTTTATATTTGGAATTAAATGTCCAAACACGTCCGTCGACACATATCGCGTATTATTTATTGTGTAAAATATCCAGAAAAGACAATGGTCACTACATTGACCACTGCAGTACAATAATACACATGCAGGTGGACACGACCTCGGTATTTCTGAATAAATTATGAGAAACCATAAAACGTTTATTTTTAAGTTACAAATTGAATTAATATCTACTTGTACGTTCACATAGGTAGGTACTATAAATCCACAACATCAAATTATAACATAATAATTGTAACTATAATATTTAAATCGATTGATGTGTACGACGTAGGTATTAATTACTATTATTTTACACGATCTGCGGATCAATATCAAACGATACTCCCTCAAACACTCGAGAAAAGAATATTATCTATAGACTATAGATTTATATAGGCATGGCCCCCTTGGCCGAACGTCGCCATGTTGCAGGTTTAAAATTCCTTGCGGGTCTTTTAAACAATAATATAGATTCTCCAGTCCTTCTCTCTCAAATCTCCATTAAAGTCCCATCCCGTCCATCCCGTTCAAAGGCCTTCTTCTATGTCCCACACGCCACCACCAACTATATGGCTAATATGCCTTTAAGACGCCTAATGTCGTCTGCCAATGCAGAGCCTTCCTTCGACGATTTGCTAAATTTGTAAAATATTTACTCAACATAAGCTATTATTGTCATTAGAAATATATATTATATATTAATTTAAATTGTATAGATATAAGTTACTTTTATCTTATTGTAAAATGTCTGATGTAAAAATATATATTGTAATGTAAAAAGGGCTAATGCCCGTATAACTAATAAAATAAAATAAAATATAAATT
>NW_021772504.1:0-506 GCF_005508785.2 Acyrthosiphon pisum | reverse complement strand
CAAAGTGTCCGCGTTCTGCAATGCATAGGCGTAAACTGGGGAGAGCAATAGGGGGCAATTGCCCCCCTCAAACAATTTAACGGGGGCAGTATCCCCCTTGGTATTTTGTAAATTAATTAGAAAAATATTATCAAAAAAGCATTTTAGATTTGTAAGAATTATTTTTTAAAGAAAACTGAAAAATATAATATTTTTAAAAGATTAACTATAGAAAAAAAATTAACTGATTAATCAAAATGTATTTATTTATTGCCATTTGCCTCATGCGATATGCCATCGTAATACCTCATGATAATAATTATTATATGATAATGATTAAAAACAAAACTAAACAGCAAACGTCAACCTGCTGTGTTCCGAAAAAATCATTAAGGTACGGTAAAATCTTTGTTCATATACTATGGATGGATTCACAGCGTATTATATTGTTGCCGATATTACCGACGAGTCTCCGAATTAGGGGATCGATGTGCACATGCACGATGCAACTCTTCGAAAAATTATCC
>NW_021772502.1:0-1014 GCF_005508785.2 Acyrthosiphon pisum | reverse complement strand
GATTTTCCCTCATTGGTTTATTTAATAAGAAATAATTCGTATCTAGTACATTCAGATTTTACTACATTTTTATCGAGATTAAAATCTTATAATTCATTTCCACCCTACTTTGTATCAAAATAAATATTCGTTATCTGAGGCCCGGATTTAAGTATTCAGGAACTGCTGACATAGTCGAATGTTTTTGTTGTGGACTGGGCAAAAATGGACCAAAGATGACATTCCGTTTGTTGAACACGCAAAATGGAATCCTAAATGTATATTTGTTTTACTTTGTAAGGGTAATGAATTTATAGAAAATGTAAAAAACGAATATTTAAAATCTACACATGTTTGTGATTGTAATCAATCCAAATCATAATATGTTATAACTTACTATTTTACTTGAAGACGTTAATTATATTTTAATAATTTGTAATCATTTAAAAATAAATATTGTATTAATCAACTTAAATGTGTTAATAATTGATTTTATATCTCGTAGACTTGTAGCCAAGTAGGATAACAGATTATTTGTTTTATTATAAGGTTACAACTTTTATTATACAATCATTAATATAAATGTTTACAATTTGTAATACTAATAAAACAGCTTATACATTTAAATTGTGATTAATTTATTTTTTAGATGAAAATCTAACAGAATATCTCGAATTGTATTAATTTTATAGTGCTGAATGACATAGTAGTCTTCGCAGTGTGACGCAACAGGACATTTAAAAGTGTATGAACTATTTTCTTCCTTCATCGTTAATGTGTTCAATACATCGTTTTCAAATTTCAATTTTGTGTGTGTGGTGTGTGTGTGTGTGTGTGTGTGTGTGTGTGTGTGTGTGTGTGTGTGTGTGTGTAAAAATAATATTAATTATTACCTTGACTCACAACATTTTTTCTTTTACTGATTTATGGTTTAACAGGTTTTACTGAATATGAATTTTGTAGGCGGTTTATGTAGGTATTATTGTCAGATAATTAGATATAAATAAAATAAATGCTGTGAACTCATTTTTGTTT
>NW_021772501.1:0-842 GCF_005508785.2 Acyrthosiphon pisum | reverse complement strand
TCTACCTTTATCAAACAAAAAATATCTATAAGAAAGTCAAATTAAATTTTTATGATCGTTTGAAATTCAAATTTTTACAACATTGGATATTCACTCGATTTCTCATGTAGCGATTTCCTTATTTTGTTGTAATTCAAAAACGAATAACTGCAGATACATGAAAATTTTACTGAATGTTTATATTAGCATTTCCTATACACCATAAAATTTTGAAAATAATTTGATTCTTTTTGAGCTGTGTACAGACATGGTCAGTTTTCAATTTTTTTCTATAAATATCAATAAAGTTTTATCTGTTGGGCCAAAAAGTGTATAAATTTAATACAAAGCTCCTGATATATTGTTACAATATCAGTTGAAAAATATTAAAAAAACATAGGCACAATTTTTTTTTATAAGCATTTAAAGATCAAATTTTGACAAAATTTATCAAATTTTAATTTGAAAAATTATTTTGTAGTTAAAAATGTATAAAATGTTCAATTTTTGTATCTAAGAATTAAAAATTTAAAACAAGATTCCACATAAGTAATTAATTCTGTTACCAAAAAATTTTAAAAATACATTCACACAGTTTATTTTTATAGTCAATTTAAGTACAAATTTGGACGAAATTACATATTAAAAACCTAGGATAACTATTTTAGTTATTTTGTTGTGATTGTATAATATTATTCATGGGTACTTGAAACTTCTAAAGTATACTATTATATATCTATGATTTTACCACGGTTTTTTGTTGATGTATAACGCGTTATAACTTATAAGTACCTAATAGATATTATGATATGATTAATTTGGAATTTATTATAGGTACCTATTATAGGTCAATTTTTTTTTTA
>NW_021772500.1:0-790 GCF_005508785.2 Acyrthosiphon pisum | reverse complement strand
TTTTTAAGTTATGGGCAAACTTTTTTATCAAAATCATACATATCACGCATTTGTTATGTATTTTTAAAAGTTTTTAACATTTTTATGTATTTTTTTTTTTTATTTTAAAGCTATTTAATTGTCCTATCAACACTCCAAAATACACAATTGAACTAGAAATGCACTGATTATTTTTATTAAATTAAAAAAGTAGAAAAAAGTTGGCAAAAATTAGCATTTTTTAATGGAAATCGTGTATTATTCCAAATAATTTATTACTTGGTATGGGTTTTTGTTTTTTGTATTATTCTGCTGAAATATACTGAATAACACATTAATATTCTTAGAATACCTTGAAAGTTTGGTTTTCATAATATATTTCTGTTACAATCTTAGTTTTCCTAGGATTGAGTCGGTTAATTGGTCGTCATTCGTTTAATTTTATACTATTCGGTAAATTTTAGTTATAATACAAAAAACAAAAACTCATAGTTAATAATAAATTATTTGGAATAATGTACAATTTCCTTTTAAATATACTAATTTATGCCAACTTTTTTTTCTTTTTTTAAATGTAATAAAAATAATTAGCACATTTCTGGTTTAATTGCGTATGTCAGTTGATAGGACAATTAAATAGCTTTAAAATAAAAATAAAATTACGTCAAAATGTTGAAAAGTTTTGAAGATAAATAAACAAATGCGTGATACGCATGGTTTTGATAAAAAGAAGTTAATTGCTCATAACTAAAAAAATAAAAAGTTAGATTCAATCTTTAAAGGGTATTTCTTCATCATTTTCGGTATACTT
>NW_021772499.1:0-383 GCF_005508785.2 Acyrthosiphon pisum | reverse complement strand
TTATTTATTGTAAGTATTCATTTAATTTGTAATATTATTCAATTATTTTATTTGTCAAACAATTTTTGTAGGTAATCAAGTTATTTGCAAAGGAGGGGAAAAAAATCTATTTGGTCTAACTGCACAATACCAATGATATTTATTGAAAACTAAAAATTGTTAAATAGTGTTAATTTTTTGTAATTTGCATGATATTTTATAATTAATTTAAATGAGGTGACAACATCAATCATTACAACTTAAAAGATAAATGTATATTGTTGTGTTTAATACATTTGCCAGATGCCTACAAAACATGTGTAAATTGTGTAAATCTAATAAAGATTTTTAAAAAAAAATAGTAAGTAGGTATGTGATTAATTATGCATATTATATAAATTACT
>NW_021772498.1:0-1664 GCF_005508785.2 Acyrthosiphon pisum | reverse complement strand
TTTCAATAAAAAGTTTGGATTATCAAAATCAATAATTGCCCCAATAGACAAAAAAAAAATGAATAATCTAAGATTAACGAACTTAAATTATTTTTAACATTGTAAACTGAAATACTAAATGACATTGCTTTGATTTTGAAGTCTATGAACGCATTATCTACTTATTTGACTGGAGTATCATCTGCTCCAGATATTTGGATATTGTATATAAATTTATGTTATGTTTAAGTTCTAAATTACCCCATGCCTAAAACAGCTCTTATTTGCCAACTTTTCGGTACAATATTTTATTATGTAAAAACAAATGGTATTGTTATACACGGTTTCTTAAGAGTTACTGCTTTAAAAAAAAAATCAAAATTATACAGATTTTATTTTTTTATGCCCTTCAAAAAGTTCAATTTGTATAAACTTCATTAAAAATATAAACATTTTTAAAGTACATTATAGACTGAACAGAACCCAGAAACTTAAAATTCCATGCAATAAAACGTTATTATTTTTCCTTTCTAATAGTTATTAAACTGAATAATAGTGTCCTGGTATGGAAGTATGGAACGGTGGTTGCGGTAAAGCATGATTGAGCATGACACTGCAACACACCTCCTCGGCTTGTCAAACCCAGTGGCTGTCGATATTTATACCTAACTCTATCCAGTTAAGGAGTAGTTGGTTGGCTATTCCCACTACACGAACCGGTCCTTAGATCCGGGTTGTTGAATTGATATAAATAAAGTTTTCTGAGTTATATTTTACAGGTCCTAGAAACTTATGACCTGCGTTCATAGACTAACACAATTAACACGATATAGCAACGAATACAATGTTTTATTCAAGACTAAAATAATTATAATATTATAACCAATAAAATACACTATCACCTGAGTAACCCTGTTCTTAAGGGTAGTATATTGAAGATAACAGGAGTAGCGGAGTACGAGTTGAACAATATTGAATTATTATAATTTAACTATTAGGTACGTTATTATATACTTAAAGTTAATCAATTAATTACGTTTAATAATATTGTAAATATGACTATAGTAGACTGATGTATAGTCTCTATTTCACGGTTCAAAACTCGACTGGCTGCTATGCCAATAATATATAGGCTCGTACTCTACGTTCCTGTTTTCTGTTTACCTAAGCAAATTCGCCGAGTGCGACATAAATGACGAGTCAGTAAACTGCGAATCGTTACAACACCATGAAACCTTTTTAGCAATATTATTGAGCATATAATATTTTATCCAATGTTGCCAAATTCACGTCGCAGACATTTTGTAATTTATTATTTTCAAGTATTATTACACCAATTATTATGATATCTGACGCGAGGTGCAAGCCGAGCCCCTCAGCTTTATCGAAAATGTTATCGATTAATAAATTAGATCCGGGGCAAGACGACGTTTTAAACATATGGCATCGGGGGAAAATATAAGATAATTAAGATACAATTCCAAAATTATTATAGAATTAATATCAGTGTTCGATCACCTATAGTCGTGTATAGTGCGTTTCGTATAAGTGAGTTTATAGTTTTTATTTTTTTTAATATGTATATTAGTGATATAACAATTATTTTATCAAAAAGAGGCAAAGAATTGGCCTTAGTGAATTTATACAAATATAAATTAAATGGACAGCGGAAAAAATAATCTTTT
>NW_021772497.1:0-1117 GCF_005508785.2 Acyrthosiphon pisum | reverse complement strand
TCTGCTTTTATAAGGGCCCAGGCTCTCTCCTACCTACCCCCCGGTCCATTGACTTATCCATATTACGTCGTCGCATTTATCGGTGTCCCGTGCACTGCGTGTGAACCTAATCATAATGATGATTCCACGAACCGTCTATAATTATTATCTGTTGCACTCCCATCCTGTTTTCTGGTTTTTGAATATATGCACATATATCTACTTTGTGAAGAGCAAGCCCCCATATCCTGTCGTTATATACATGGCTTGTGGTTTTTAATGTAATGTTTATGATTTTATTATAATATTATTTCTCGATTAATTTTACTGTTCAGTGATTCATATATTTATAGTTTAGTTATTATATATAAAATATTGTATGGGCATTTACGCTTTTTAGCGCCACTCCTTATTACCTATGTTATTGTGTTCCTTTTACTTGTATCGTTTGAAGGAAACGGATACCATCCGTTACAATACCTATAGTATTTTATTGAGGGTGATTTCTTAAGTATGCGCTATACTACTATGTACTGCGTCTAGCTTACAATATATATATTATAATATATATTATATAGGATAGGTACATATAAAAACACCATGTATTATAATTTATAATTATAAACAGTCATTAACCTCGAGAAGGAAACTATTATAATAATATTATATGCCAAGAAAAACACTCCGTCATCCGTGTAAAAAAATGGCTTTAAAAGTTGTGATATTATTTTATAGGGAACAACGTCTTTGAACTATACCTAGATATAATTTTTGTTAAAATAATCTGCTTAAAAATTGATAGTAAAGTAAAGCAAAGTTCAATTTTTTAGCAGATTATTTCAACATAAATTAGGTATATCTATAGTTCACACAATAGTATTTAAACTGAAAACTGAAATATCTGAAATAACTGCAAATTATTGTTAGCTTAATACGTATTAAATGTTTGATATATCATTCCTAAAATAATAAGTTAAAATTGTTAAATTTAGACGACACAGGGACCGTCTCAATATCACAGTATATACTGTGTCAATACTACTATATTCTTAAAACAACAGGAATATTGTACTAAAATAAACTTTATACTATTCTAAAATTTACTATTTCAACAATAATTTTAAGTCCATATTACTGA
>NW_021772496.1:0-813 GCF_005508785.2 Acyrthosiphon pisum | reverse complement strand
TTTCGAGTTATAAATCATAAAAATTTTTCTTTTAAATCTAAGATATGAAAATGTAATACAAGATTCCTTATAATATTATCTACCTTTATCAAACAAAAAATATCTATAAGAAACTCAAATTAAATTTTTATGGGCGTTTGAAATTCATATTTTTACAACATTTGATATTCACTCGATTTCTTACGTAACAATTTTCTTATTTTGTTGTAATTAAAAAACGAGTGACTGTAGAAACTTGAAAATTTCACTGAATGTTAATATTAGCATTTTATATATACGATAAAATTTTTAAAATAATTTGACTCTTTTTGAGCTGTTTACGGACATTGTAAGTTTTCAATTTTTTTAGTTTTTTTTTTCTATAAATATCAATAAAGTTTTATCTGTTGGGCCAAAAAGTGTATAAATTTAATACAAAGCTCCTGATATATTGTTACAATATCAGTTGAAAAATATTAAAAATACATAGGCACAATTTTTTTTTATAAGCATTTAAAGATCAAATTTGGACAAAATTTATCAAATTTTAATTTGAAAAATTATTTTGTAGTTAAAAATTTATAAAATGTTCAATTTTTGTATCTAAGAATTGAAAATTTAAAACAAGATTCCACGTAAGTAATTAATACTGTTACCAAAAAATCTAAAAAATACATTTACGCAGTTTATTTTTATAGTCATTTTAAGTACAAATTTGGACGAAATTACATATTAAAAACCTAGGATAACTATTTTAGTTATTTTGTTGTGATTGTATAATATTATTCGTGGAGTACTTGAAACTTCTAAAGTATACTATTATATATCTATGAT
>NW_021772495.1:0-1184 GCF_005508785.2 Acyrthosiphon pisum | reverse complement strand
TTATCATTAAATGTGTTAGGATCTTGGTCGTTGTCAATTACTGACCTTTCTACTGGAATGTAATAACATACGAAACTTGTATCACCCTCACTGATATTTAAAGTAGCCCATGCTGTCATATTTAATATTAGAGATGTTAAATTTGAGGTTATTAAATATGGGAGAGTAAGATTCCATTTTGTTTTACAATTTAGTTCTACGCTAGGATTAAGATATTTATCTATTTTAGGTCCATTCAAATACATTTCTGGAATTTGACATCCTGATGTTTTAATTAAATATCCAGATTTATCTGAAACAAATAACAATTATACATAAATGTGATACCTAGTAGTATTATCAGTTTATAGGTTAGGTGTTTGTATAGTTTTGTAGAATATCATGATATGCTGCTCTTATGGCTCACTCTCACACTATCATGTGTAATGATATGCTCACAGATCATTGTACAAAAAATGCTTTCAAATAATAAATAACGGCCAGACTGTCGCACGTAGAAATCGGTCACATGTGATAAAACAATAAATTATCAATAACAAAAAGAGACGAGTACGGTAAGCGTAGCACATTTATAATGGTAAGAGCAAAGAGTGTTACTTTCTTATACAAAAGGAAGGGTAAAGGGTGTATCTACAGCCGAAGGACGACCTAGTTTCGAGGCTCGCGATTACCCTTTGAAAAAGCCGCCTAACACTCTCTGGTCAGCATAGCCGTATATCGTACCTCTCAGTAGTGCATGAGGACCAGCCACAGAGTGCACGAGCACCAGTCATCTCGTCAACAACCCCTCTCGAGTACATGACGGCAAACAGCATCCAAACCACAACTTTTCTACACCGAATTCTACGAGCGGCAACTGGACTCCTTGTGTTGAGCAATAATCAGTGTGTGTTCGTTATTTCGAGTTGTTTAATTTTAAATATTATTTCGTGTCACCTAAAACTGATACTGCATAGCCCAGGGACGGCTGCGAGTCAGGTAATACTTTTGGTACAATAATTTGTGTTGATCGCTGGTATCACGCAGTAAAATCATTTGCTTACAACCTTACTGTACGGTGTATTTGATCATATTCTCGAATCACGACCTCGAGAGCCCTCCGACGATCAGGAGGAAGGTAATAGCTTAAATCAGGTAATTCTAATATAACTATTGACAGGCGTCTTATTTATATTTATGTTATT
>NW_021772494.1:0-805 GCF_005508785.2 Acyrthosiphon pisum | reverse complement strand
TTTAAATGCTTATAAAAAAAAAAATTGCGCCCTATATTTTTAATATTTTTCAACTGCTATTGTAACAATATATTAGGAGCTTTGTATTAAATGTATACACTTTTTGGCCCTAACAGATAAAACTTTATTGATATTTATAGAAAAAAAAACTAAAAAAATTTAAAACTGAAAATGTCCGTAAACAGCTCAAAAAGAGTCAAATTATTTTCAAAATTTTATCGTATAAATAAAATGCTAATATAAACATTCAGTAAAATGTTCAAGTTCCTACAGTCATTCGTTTTTTAATTACAACAAAATAAGGAAATCGCTACATGAGAAATCGAGTGAATATCCAATGTTGTAAAAATTTGAATTTCAAACGATCATAAAAATTTAATTTGACTTTCTTATAGATATTTTTTGTTTGATAAAGGTAGATAATCTTATAAGGAATCTTGTATTACATTTTCATATCTTAGATTTAAAAAGAAAATTTTTTATGAATTTCTAACTCTAAATAATTTGCAAATTTTCGTGATTTTTCCATATTTTGTCATTTTTTGAACTTTAAATGCTTATAAAAAAAAACTGTGACTAACGATTTTTAATATTTTTCATCTGCCTTTGAAACAATATACCAGTAGCCTTCTATTAAATTTTCAAGCTTTTTTATCCAACAAATAAAATTTTATTGATATTTTTAGAAAAAAAACTAAAAAAAAATGGAAAATGAAAATGTCCGTAAAGAGCTCAAAATAAATCAAAATATTTTGAAAATTTTATGGTGTATAGAAAATGCTAAGATAAACATTCGGTCAAAATT
>NW_021772493.1:0-1150 GCF_005508785.2 Acyrthosiphon pisum | reverse complement strand
ATTGCATGTTTTTTCCATTGTGCATCTCATAAATTAAATTTAGTGGTAAATTACCAAAATAACCTTCCTGAAATCCACAATTCAATAGGGACAGTCAAAGAAACAATTAAATTCTTTAGAGAAAGTATTTTAAGGCGTCGATTAATTTCCAATGTCCCATTGCTATGTGAGACTAGGTGGCCTGAAAAATATAAATCTATTAGAATATTTGATAGTAATTTCTTTGAAATTAAATCGGCTCTCAGTAAGTTGGCTACTAACTATGATACAAATTCTGCTACTAGAACAAAAGCCTATCAACTTTCGTGTGCAACTTCTACTATAGGGTTTATTGTGTGCTTAAAAATTATAGCCAAGTATTCGAAAATATTAGAGCTAATTGTAAACAAATTACAAGCTGTTGATTCTAATTTGCATACAGTACATCAACATATACACTCAAATTTATTAGAAATATTAAAGAAGCATATATCGATGTCAGAAGAAAATTTTAGTCTGATATTTAATGATGTAAGAAACTGTGCAATTCAATTTAACTTGGACATACAAATTCCACGAGTAGTGTCAAAACAAACTCATCGTCAAAATATTGTTACATCTACTCCTGATGAGTACTTTCGGATTTCTATATATATACCTTATATTGATTCTTTAATTCAATCCTTAGAAATTCGTTTTAGTCCAATAAATGAAATACCATTTAAATTAGAATTTTTACACCCATCGACTATGTTAAAAATGACAAAAATAAATTTTATTGACATTTTAAAAGAATTAGACAACCATTATAAAATAGAAAACTTAGTAGAAGAAGGTCAAACATGGTATGATTATTGGGAGATGATGAAAGAGTCTTCATCAATTAATGAAAAGGAAAATATTTCTTTTTTTTAAAAGATTGTGAATTTTACCCAACTGTTAAGAAAAGTATAATTATTTATATGACTATTCCACCAACAACTTGTAGTACAGAAAGAACATTCAGCACATTACGTCGTGTTAAAACCTGGTTACGTTCAACAATGTGTGAGAATCGTTTATCCGGATTATGTATGTTAAGTTTACATAGAAAAAAAATCGAAGACCTTCATTTAGCTGAAAAAGTTATTGATGAATTTGGGAAAAATAAAATAAAATTGCAATTTGTGTT
>NW_021772492.1:1972-5462 GCF_005508785.2 Acyrthosiphon pisum | reverse complement strand
AACTAATTTATTGTCATTGTCTAATATAGGCTATAGCGTAGTGGAGTAATATTCATTGATTATTAAAACATTTTTTTAAAATGCGTACTTGTAGTGTTAAAGGATGCACTAGTACAAAAAACAATCCCACGATTTCCTTTTTTATACCTCCAAAAGCAAATTATTTAGCTTGGAAATTAGCAGTAAGTAATGCTAATTGTGAGGAGACAGTTGTAAAATATGTATGTGCTGAACATTTTCGTCCTGATGAAATACTTAATAACTATTTGGTACCACACGATATTCCAAATGTAAATATTACTTTATTATGTACCTACATACTTTTATTTAATTTTGTTGATACATAGCCATTTGATTTTTTTATGTTATAGAAATTTGGAAACAGTGATCGCAATAGATTGAAAAGGGGGATTGTTCCTTCCATTTTTCCTCTTGTTCAAGAAAAAAGTAATGATATTTTATCTTCCATCAACAATTCAAATTCTGATTACAATTATGCCAAGTGTTTAAATAATCAAGTTAATAAATCGGTTCGGAGAGAGTTATTCATTGAACCGTATAAGTTAGATGAAGAGCTTCCGAATAAACGTTTAAAATTATTTGAAGTAATGCTTTTAGTCATTATTTTGCTATTTAATAAATCTTGTATATACATTATAATAGCAATTTTTACATTTAAACTTTCTTTCTTTAGGATACGATTAATGAGATATTCACATTTAATGACTTAACAATACATTTTAAAAAAGCCGTATTACCAGAAGGATGGATAACACATTTTAGTCATCATGAAATTGTTTTTTATAAACCACAGTTCAATGATGGTAAAATGAAAATTGAAAAACAATTAGTTTTTAAAGGTTCATCGGAAATATGTGTATATGTTCACCAATTTACTACTGAAATTAAAAAAATAAGCAACACATTAAAATATCCAATTAGCTTAAGAAAACTGTCTCAAGCAATTTCGATACTTGATCTAAAAAAAATTTGTGTAGGTGGTCCAAGACCAATAGATTTTCCAGGTAAACATTATTCTTTAATCTTTTTGATATTACCATTAAAATGCAATCGAAAATTGATTGATCATTTGCTGATTATATGATATTTAGGAGTTCGGATAAAAACTGCAACCTTGGATAATAATCATTTCTGGCGTCACCAAAAATGTACCATTTTTACTGAGAATAAAAAATGTACAGCTTGTAAGAATTTGACTAAATGTTTTAGAAATTCGTTGATTAAAGAAAAAAAATCAACATATATTGGATGTACTCTAACACCAACCAGACGTAGAATATTAAAAAATATTAAAAGTAGTTAAAGAAATTTGCAAAAATCAAATTCAAGGTAAGGTAACATATAACATTCAATAAATTGCATTTACACTTATGTAAGTTTTTAAACTTATTTGAATACATAATTAGGATGTATCATTTTAGGTTTCATTTAAATTATATGAATTTATTGTAAGGCTGGTATTGATTCATAATTTGCAGGTTACAGACTATTATTAAAGATATCAACTTTAACTCAATGGCCAGAGGAATTGAATTTTACAGGGAGTATGCTAAAATAGAGAGCTTAAAAAATAGTTATGAAACACAATCATTCACTGATCGATTTAACAAATTGTTTGATGCTTTAAATCGAAAACACCCTGCAGAGGGCATACAAATAAATAGCAAAGACTTTGAGGTTAGGTTATTAAATACAATTATGAATGTTATGTTTTTATTATAAATTTATTTAATTAGATTTTAGAAGATAATCTTAAATGGCTTGATAATTGGGAAGACCAACTAAATAAACAAAATATTTCCAAAGATGAATTTTTAACTAAATCAACTGCGGATGGTTGAAGGGTCACTATCAAGTCAACTATTGAACTATCAAAATATTTATTGGAGGAATGCAAATTTAAATATGTTTTATCTGCTAAATTTAATCAAGACCGACTAGAAGTAAAATAAGAACTGAATTTTTTAATATAATAGTAATTATTAGTAACAATATTATTAGTTTTTATTAGTTTTGCCAAATTCAACTGAAAAGTTTTTACCTTAAAAAGATACACAAAAAAAGAATTTAAAATAAATATTTCAAAACTAATAGTATAGTTGCTACATAGGTACATAATATTATAATATATTATACATACTTATTACATTTATTGTATTGTTAACTAGCAATTCTTTGGTATGGCTAGACAGGTCAGTGGGCCGAATGACCACCCCTGTTCAACCACATTTTTGCAAATTTATAAGACATTATCTGTATATTCAATATTAAAACCGCCTAAAACCGGTAATTGTATGATTTTGGATGATACAACACCCAAAATTACAATTGATGATCTGAAAACCGTATTTAATGACAATACAGCTGAGCGTACTTCAAAGCTTAACTCATTGAAAAGTAAATTGGATTCATTAGCTGTAAAAAAAACAGATATAAATACTGTTTTTGATGAAGACATTCATAATTATTATAAAGCTGACATAAAAGATTGTGTAATTTATTAAATATGTGGATATATCACAAAAAGTTTCTCAAAATCTATTACATGTGATAGATGCAGGACAGCAGTAATAGGTACTGTGTCTATACATACATTTTATCTAAATAAACTGTTGGAATTTTGTTTGTTTTTAGGTAAAAGATGTTATTCAGAAAAACCAGAAGCTGCCCTTATAAACTTGAAATCAAGAGGTGGTTTGACTCATCCTAATAAATTCATATTCAAAATATTGTCAAATGTCGAGAATTCATTTTCGAAATTTTCTGAAAGCATTGATGTTTTAGATTTAACTATTGATAATTTTTTGGAAAATTATGATCCAATAGATTTTCCATGTACTCATCATAAAAGTGAAGTACTAATGTTCATAATATCTCAATATATTATTATAAGAATGCGACAATATACGCATATGATAAACACAAACCAAATTAAAAAAAATGCAAATAAAAAAAAATGTTCGAAACTTGTAAATACCTGAAAATAAAAAATTGTAATTGGTAATATTGGTATATTTATTAACATAAGTAGTTAACAGTGTCTAGAGGGGTTACTGTAATGGATGTGTTAAATTTGAATTCAATTATGTAAAATCATTGTATAGGGAAAAGTTAAAAACTATTATGAACCTGACGGTCTGTCAGCCTATACTACCAAGTCTATTTTGTATTATTTCTAATAAATAATTTATTTTTCTATTAGACATATTATGATATGAGGTTGAAATGGTTGAATTAATTTTTTTACAAAAAAATTCGGTTTGAAAACGACATTGAGTGTAATGTGTATAAAGAATTAATATTTAGTCAACAGATGGCGCTGAAAACTTCAAGAACACATAGCGACCCCCCGCACTTTACCTCTTGTACATTCATTCGTGGCCGTGATAAGAGGCTCGTTTCCAGTCCATTATATCTTAGTCCGTGACAAGATCTAATAGTATAAAAAAAATAGTAAAAAAAATGCATA
>NW_021772492.1:0-1467 GCF_005508785.2 Acyrthosiphon pisum | reverse complement strand
TTCATCTGGTAATCAGCTGTATATTATCGTAGCATAATATTATGATTATTATATTCTCAGCACGGACGTACATATGTACGTCCGTGATTCTCAGTGAATATTGTTATCAATGTTTTTTATGATATTACTATATTAGAAACACATCGTATAATATAATATTATAATGTTTTGTTTATTAAATAAAATTATTTTTGCATATAATAATCAAATTGGTGTCTTGCTTTTGCGAGTTTCACGCTTGGGATCTCTTAGCAGAGTATCGAATATTGACTGTATTGTTTGATTAAGACTGGTATTAAGCGGATGGTTGTCATTTGTATGTAATCTAATGGTAGCTTCGCTGAATTTCCATCTATAACAATTAATTAATTTTTTTTAAACAATAAGATAAATAAAATAAGTAAACCAATGTATTTACCTATCCTTCACCAACACATTTTCTATGTTAGACATTTTATAATGTGAGATTACATATAGATGGCTCGGCTTGTCATCAACAGGACATTTTATTGTAACCACACCATCTCCTTGTCTAAAAGTCAAAGAATTCTTAATGTCTACATCAATTTCTTCGGTTTGTAAAAGTTCAGCAACATTTTCACGGTATGTTTGTGATATAAAAAAAAAATATTAATGTTAACATTATAAATATTACATTTTAAATATTATTATTTTTATTACAATCTTCATTGGCTTTTTGTTTCTGGATTTTTTTTCCCACTTGTTGCGTTACGTTTTGAATTAGGTTTTATTTTCGATACTGACGGACTCATTTCCTTATCAACAGTTTCACTAAAATGTTCATCCTAAACATAGTTAATTTACAAAAATGAATGAGTGAAGTACATAATTATAATTATATTGTATTTATTATATTCTATGTTGTATTCAAACATTAAATATTATTTTAATTTTATATGTTTGTATCATGAATTATAACCATAGAGTTGAGTAGTGTTACAACTGAATTCCAAATTTTTTTCAGTATTACATATTATATATATTATATATTATTTTTTACTAACCTCTGAATCCGAAGAAGTTATTGATCGATGATATGGCATTGTGGTTGTTGTGCAAATAGCTCCTTGTGCTGAATTGAAATCTTGAAGACTGTTAAATATCGATGATTTTACACTGGTATATATAGTCAGATTTTACCACTTCTATAAAAAACTTGAACAGCTATTTGATATACAATAACTAGGGCGCGGATTTTTATGTAATAAAAAAGTCAAAATATGTAAATATTTATGTTGTTATTTTTGCCAAAATATGTATAAAAAATCATGAAATATTTAACAAAAAATGTGTATTTTTAATTAATTTTTAATCATCTAAAAAAAGTAATAAAGATATAGAATTCTGTTGTTTTATTTATATTTTTTTTTTGTACTGTAATTTATTTATCTTCACTGCAGTCGTCTTCGAAACAGTTTGAAACAATGTACATTTGTAAATTTTCAA
>NW_021772491.1:6210-7144 GCF_005508785.2 Acyrthosiphon pisum | reverse complement strand
ATGGCTGTTCATTGTGGGGTTATAAATATAACATCCAACGAAGTACTGGACGAATTAGCAAAAAAAAAAAAAAACAAAAAAATAGATATACGAATATAATAAAAATATTGTTAATACTATAAAAATCTGTATGTTAAGTGGACATTTTACCCCTGATTGTTTTCGGTGTAGTAGGATATTTCCCCCCCCCCCCCCAATATATTTTTGATGTGAACATTTTCCCCCCAATTTTTTTTTAAAGTTCATTATTGACTAATAATATTGAATTTAATAATACTATATTATTTAATATGAAATTATTATTTTTTTTTAATATTAAATATAATATAAACATTTTTTTTTTCATAAATATAATAGATTATAAATCTATTTGTTCGATTCACTGAACTACTTCAAAAATAAAAAGGTGGGTAAGTGGATTTCGCTCTGCTGTACAGTAGGTTACAAGTGGGTCACTGTATAATGGATGGTATTAAATTTGAATTCAATGATATAATATCATTGTATAAGAAAAACGATTCTGAGCGGACACGGTATGTTAGTCTAGGTATAAGGCATAATATTATATTAGGTACCTATAATAAATTCCAAATTAATCATATCATAATATTTATTAGGTACTTATAACGCGTTATACATCAACAAAAAACCGTGGTACTATCATAGATATATAATAGTATACTTTAGAAGTTTCAAGTACCCACGAATAATATTATACAATCACAACAAAATAACTAAAATAGTTATCCTAGGTTTTTAATATGTAATTTCGTCCAAATTTGTACTTAAAATGACTATAAAAATAAACTGCGTAAATGTATGTTTTAGATTTTTTGGTAACAGAATTAATTACTTGCGTGGAATAATAAAATAATACATTTTTCATATTAAAATAATAAAGTATTATTATGAAATAGTAAGCTTTTAAAAATGA
>NW_021772491.1:2912-5776 GCF_005508785.2 Acyrthosiphon pisum | reverse complement strand
GAAATAAAAAAAAATAGGACAAATTAGGAAAGAATAAATAGAATAAAATGTATGAAGAACGATAGGTAACGATAAGTATACTGGTCAGAATATTTTGTAAAGTATATAGTGGAAAAATATGTAAAGTTTGGGCGTGTGCCAGATATTGATGAGTCATCAATGATGATCCTTCCGAAGTCAGTGATACAGAATATTTATCTACGTCCTTCAGAGAAGATTTGGTTCGACAAACCTCTGCTACTAGGCCGTGTATCTCAGTGATTTAGTGCGTGTTTATGTAATATGATACGAGGAACTATGGGTGTGCACATCTATGTTTTAAACAAAATGTATAATTATATATAATATTATTATAATTATGTATATATTTTTTATTGGTCTTAAGCCCGGCAACTGAGGCTTTTACCTGTAAGATGGTACTGTAGGGTTTTTGGGACGGTGGTAAACGGGCGGAGGAACAAATTTTTGTGTTTGGCAGAATTTTCAAGTGGCACCCGTAGGTATCTGCCATGCCCGGGTGGGGATGGCGGCATCTCTCTTCAGCACCGTGACTCCCTGAATAGCATGGTAATAAATATAATTATTTAGGTAATACTTTAACTTTTTTCTAAAAGATATCTATTATTTATTATTGATAATAAACAAAAAAAACACAATATTCACTTGGATTTTACACTGTTTTAAACATATATTTTATTCGTTTTAAACAATGAACAAAACGTTTAAAACAAATGTTTTAAATTCATGTTTTAAACGTGTTTAAAACAAGTTGTTCAAAACATTTTATTTTAAACATAACAACCCTGAATTTACGTGTTTTGATTTATATATTTGATACTTAGTATATTAAGAGGTTCTTTTCTCCTGAGTTTTATGTGTGATATTGATGTGATTCGAACACCAATTACATGAATTCGCTACCTAGCTATGATTTGGGACTTGACTATTATAGTAACCTCTTAAAAATCCCTACATCTGTCGCAATCGTACATTGTACATAGTCAAAAATTGGCCAACCGAATATAGTTTAAGTTGATGAGCACTTATGATTATACTTATATTCTAAATAAATAATTATGATTCTGATCTAATGATAATTATATAATAATACTATAACCACACTATTTTATGATAATAGTCAATACACTTTATATTCAATGGTTAGGAACTTAAGTAAACAAGGAGTGAAGTGTATAATATTAGATTTAGTGAAGATAAAAATTAACGCATTAATTTAGATAATAAAACAATAAAGTTCACCCAGAGTGATCAGGTAATAAAAATAGTAGATATGTATTGTAAATTTCACCAGGAATTTTAGATTTTTAAAATGGCATCAGTAAATTTCATTTAGTAGGTATTTTTCAATGTCTAAAACGCGTATACTAAATTTCACCCACAGTGTATCTAAGTTATCTCGAATTCATCGATATCCATTATAAATACCATTTCGCATTATTATGGTGATATGAGAATACACATATTATTATATTATTATTATTTACTCTATATTAAATAATTTACTTGTTAAAAAAAAATAAAAAATGTAATAACTTAAGGGGATTTGATACCGTGATATTCTGTTTTTGTCTAACACATGTGTGACATAGTATTTTAGACGTGTTTTTTGCCAAACATTCTAATTGATCTATGGAAGTCACAAGAATTCTGAAAACAGATTTGAATTTAACGTCAAATCTACTTGAAATCCACTTTCCTACACGTTTGATATTATCCCTCAAATTCTTAAAAATGTCATATTAAAATAAAAAGGCGGGTAAGTCGTGGATGTCGCTCTGCTGTACAGTAGGTTACAAGTGGGTTACTGTAATGGATGGAATTAAATTTGAATCCAATGATATTATATCATTGTATACGAAAAACGATTCTGAACGGAGATGATTTGTCAGTCTAGGATATATTATTTTTAAAGAAAAACTTATGGAGAACCTTGTACCAAATTTTAAAAACTTAGTTATAAAAGAAAAAATTTTTACGATTTTTCAACCACTAAATTACTTGCAAATTTTCGCAATTTTGACATATTTCGTATAAATTTGAACTTTAAATGCTTATAAATAAAAATTGTGACAATGTATTCCTTTTATTTTGCAACTGCTATTGTAAAAATATGTTAGGAGCCTTGTATTAAATTTCCAAATCTTAGAATTAAAAAGAAAAACTTTTATGAATTTCTGTCTAAAATAATTTGAACATTGCCGTAATTTTTACGTATTTAGTCAAAATTTGAACTTTAAATGCTTATAAAAAAAAAATCGTGACTATATATTTCTTTTATTTTTCAATTGCTATTGTAAAAATATATTATGAGCCTTGTATTAAATTTTGAAATCTTAGATATAAAAGGAAAATTTTTTATGAATTTCTAGCATAAAATAATTTACGAATTTTCGTGATTTTTACATAATATGTTGTCAAAATTTGAACTTTAAATGCTTATAAATAAAAATTGTGACAATGTATTCCTTTTATTTTGCAACTGCTATTGTAAAAATATGTTAGGAGCCTTGTATTAAATTTCCAAATCTTAGAATTAAAAAGAAAAACTTTTATGAATTTCTGTTTAAGATTATTTGAACATTGCCGTAATTTTTACGTATTTAGTCAAAATTTGAACTTTAAATGCTTATAAAAAAAAATTGTGCCTATGTATTTTTATAATTTTTGAATGGGAGTTAGAACAACATATGTGGACCCTTCTATTAAATTTTCAAGTATTTTGTCCCAGCTAATTTTTTTTTATCAACATTTATAAAAAAAAAATCAAAAAAAATCGATTATTTCAATTGCCTATAAATAGATTAAAAATTAGTGAAATATTTTGAAAATAAAACTATATAAAG
>NW_021772491.1:0-1518 GCF_005508785.2 Acyrthosiphon pisum | reverse complement strand
AAAAATGGATTGAAAATACAACTATCTTACAAAAATGGTTGAATTGAACAAAAGTGTTAAGTGATATGTAAACTGCATACCATATTTATAATCACCCAGAGGATACCACGACTCATGAAGGAGACTATTATTGTCCTCTAAAAATAGGTTTTTTTTTATCGTTATTTTAAAAAAAAATACTTAGAAAAATTGAAAATTTCATTTGTCTATAAATAGCTCAAAAAAAGTCGAAACACTTTGAAAATTTAACCCTGTATAGACAACGTTAATATAAACATCTGTTGCAAATTTCAAGTGCTTACAGTAATTATTTTTTGAGTTACAGTAAAATTAAGTTTTCGTTTTTGTCAAAAATTGGTTTTGCGTAAAAATTCGCGTTTTTCCGTTATTTTTTTAAGGTTTTTCCTGCCGCTTTTGAAAAGTATTGGGAAATTTTCACTTTTGACCCCCCAAAGTACCAACTAGATTCACTTTCCTTTCAGAAAAGGTACAACTTTTGAAAATCGAAGCATTTTTACTGCTCCAAAAGTTGTCGTCAGACACAAAAAAAAAAAAAAAAAAAAAAAAACACATCATTGTAAAATCAATACATTCATCACTTCGTTCAGAATCTAAAAGAGTATTAAAAATTGTCGTATTTTAATTTATGGACAAGTTAAATTCAAAAATCAAAAATGTGGGAAAGTTTAATTCAAATACACTTGACGAAAAATACAAATCTATTTTTAGAATTCTTATTGCTTCATTAGATCAATTAGTATGTTTGGCAAAGAACCAGTCTAAAATCCTATGTCGCGTGTGTGTTAGACAAAACAGAAAACTACAGTACCGAATCCCCTTACTAAATCCTCCGCTTGTATTATATAAATTGGAAAAAGGTTTTTATTTTTTATTTTAACCAAACCTAAAAACCTATTTTTAGAGGACAATAATAGTCTCCTTCATGAGTCGTGGTATCCTCTGGGTGATTATAAATATGGTATGCAGTTTACATATCACTTAACACTTTTGTTCAATTCAACCATTTTTGTAAGATAGTTGTATTTTCAATCCATTTTTAGGTCATGCATCGTTTGCACATCGTCACTAAATTATTGTAAATAATTTTGGCATCAACATGTGTTTCAATAAATCTTTCAATTTTCAAATATAAATTCATATTTCTGTTGAAAGTATATAGATACGTATATTGTAGGTAGGTAAAATATTATAATTTATAACAGATTTACCTATCATGTCGTACAAAAACTGAAGGAAAAGGGTGACTCGTAACTACGACCAAACCATAGATTTTTATTGAAATAAGCAGTAGGTAATAGGTATCTGGTATATTGTATAATATATTGTATTCTAATACTATGGCTATTGTATATTATTAATGAAAATTAATTTTATTTAAAAATTAAATATTTTTAATTTTACAAATATACCTACCTATAATATTGTACTACCTATGTGCATTATAACAACAATTGTTGCATTTTTAAATTCAACCAAATTAGGTATTATTAGTCCTTT
>NW_021772490.1:0-805 GCF_005508785.2 Acyrthosiphon pisum | reverse complement strand
AAGTGTCTATAAGAAACTCAAATTAAATTTTTATGAGCGTTTGAAATTCATATTTTTACAACATTTGATATTCACTCGATTTCTTACGTAACGATTTTCTTATTTTGTTGTAATTCAAAAACGAATGACTGTAGGAACTTGAACATTTTACTGAATGTTTATATTAGCATTTTATTTATACGATAAAATTTTGAAAATAATTTGACTCTTTTTGAGCTGTTTACGGACATTGTAAGTTTTCAATTTTTTTAGTTTTTTTTTTCTATAAATATCAATAAAGTTTTATCTATTGGACCAAAAAGTGTAAAAAATTAATACAGGGCTCCTGATACATTGTTACAATAGCAGTTGAAAAATATTACAAATACATAGGCACAATTTTTTTTTATGAGCATTTGAAGTTAAAATCTTGGAAAAATTACCAAATTTAAAATTGAATAATTATTTTGTAATTAAATATTTATAAAATGTTCAACTTTTATATCTAAGGATTGAAAATTTAAAACAAGATTCCACGTAAATATTAAATTCTGTTACCAAAAATTCTAAGAAATACATAAGCACAGTTTATTTTTATAGTCATTTTAAGTTCAAATTTAGACGAAATTACATATTAAAAAACCTGTAATAACTATTTTAGTTATTTTGTTGTGATTGTAAAATATTATTTGTGGGTACTTGAAACTTCTAAAGTATACTATTATATATCTATGATAGTACCACGGTTTGTTGTTGATGTATAACGCGATACCTAATGGATATTGTGATATGATTAATTTGAAAATTATTAATAATACTATAGATA
>NW_021772489.1:0-714 GCF_005508785.2 Acyrthosiphon pisum | reverse complement strand
TTATGTTACACATGTCCATGGGGGGCTTTGTCCCCCACACCCCCCTTAATCCTAATACTATAACTAACTGCATTACATTAGCTTTAAATTTTTAATTAGAATGGGGTACCTAACTTTGATTTCGCGGGGTAACTTTGATTTCCATATATTTTTATTCACCAGAGTACCATGATAATTAAATTTTTTTTTCATAAAATGGGGTTACTTTGATATCACATTAAGAAATATAGGTATCGAAATTGCACGTTGTGTTACTTTGATAGCATATTAAAAAATATTGATATCTTAAAAGATAATTTCAGAATTTTAAAAATTAAAACCTTAAAATATTGAACTAGTTGTAACTAATATTTAATTTTGAGAGTTTTATCGTTAACACTACAGAAGTTATCCATAATAAAAAATGAAATTGTCATAAAACAGTAAAAATTATCAAAGTTACCCCATTTTACTGTACTACTTTTATTTTTAAACTATGAGAACTTTTTTCGTATTTGTGATATCGAAAAATTAAAAACAATGTTGCACAGTCTATGTTCTGTTCTTCCTAGTAGGAACATTTGGTTGCATAACATGAACTATACGTTTAGCCATAGTGGTTCTTATCCACGCAAAACCATTTTTACTATGTTTTACATTTGTAAAACGGAGACCACACATGCGTGTGTAGCATCCTTTTAATAATATTTGTCATTCCGAATTCATTCAATTCAG
>NW_021772488.1:0-915 GCF_005508785.2 Acyrthosiphon pisum | reverse complement strand
TCTTGAGTCGTGGATGAGAAAGATAGGTGATAATTATAAACACTTTTAGACTTTTTAAAGATAACAATAATTTAACACTTTATTATTACAAATTCAAATACACAATAATTATAAGCACTGTCGTAAGCTTGTTAGACCTACGACGAGGGCTGACTATCTTCTAAGTAATGGTAGGCGCTCTACCCGTATTTATGTGGGTTCTACCAATGACGTACTAGTGGCGTGATAGCTATATTCTAATATTACTTCCCTAGTAATGTCGAATTGCATTAGGTAAAACAACTTGTTGTTTTCAACTCTGATCTACACTTCCCGTTATATGCCTACATTACCTATTATAAATTATACTAAATGTATAATATCTACATGATTAATATCATATTATAGCTGTGGGTATTAATACATCCCTAATATTGCTGAATTTCATTAATGTGTGACTAGCTATAACAACTTGTTGTTTTCGCCTTTGGCCTATACGTTTCCTGTTATATAGGCTTACTTTATATTCCGTATTAATACCTACATTACTACAAATAAATTATACTGTATGTATAATTTATTTATTCTATATTATTTTATTTAAAACAATATTATAGCTTTTGGGTTTACTACAAGCCCATTATTACAAATAGGTACATTTACAAACGGCTCACGCATTGTACAAAATTTGTACAACGCGTATTTAATACGTAAATTCCAAAATGGTTCTCGTTTTTCACAACACAAATTCCTTCCTAAGTACACACAGACTTAGAACTGTTACAAAAAAGCACGGTTAAAAATGTGTTGGGGTTTTTTTTCAATGTAATATGCAAAGTAAGTTATAAAAAAGTGAAGAATGGAACAGTAGCTACAAGTGAGTGACTGTAATCGTGGGGACGGCAAATAGGATTTGTTCAACGTGCCAATTTATGA
>NW_021772487.1:0-892 GCF_005508785.2 Acyrthosiphon pisum | reverse complement strand
TTTGAATTCGACTTGATTTCATGTACTAGGAATGTGTCTTTATAACATAAGTTTTGAGAAAAATATTTTGGGGGATTTTGAGAAAAATATTTCAATTATTAATGACATAAGTTTTGAGAAAAATATTTCAATTATTATTGTAATTAGATTTTGAGAAAAATATTTCAATTATTATTGTAATTAGATTTTGAGAAAAATATTTTGGGGGGATTTTTGTAAAAAATATTTTAATTATTAATGCATTTCGATTTTCTGAACTTTTTGTATATTAGATGTTTTCTGAACTTTTATTGGTATTGTAATTAGATTTTGAGAAAAATATTTTAATTATTATTACATTTCGATTTTCTGAACTTTTTGTATATTAGATGTTTTCTGAACTTTTATTGGTATTGTAATTAGATTTTGAGAAAAATATTTTAATTATTATTACATTTCGATTTTCTGAACTTTTTGTATATTGAGTGTTTTTTCTGAACTTTTATTGGTATAATAGACTAAAGTGCCAGAACATACATATTATATCTACTTATGTTATTATGAAAACGAACCCTAATTTTAAAATTAATCTTTAGTTTCTTCATAATTATTTTTTTTGTAGAAAAATTATTAATTCTATGATGCCTGTAGCCTGTGTTGACGATTGTCACTTCTCAAATATTGAATATTTAAACAATAAATATTACATAATATTATGTATCATTTTAATAATTAAATTAAATTAAGTCTAAAAAGGATACAACAATAAATGCAATAATCCAATCTTGTGTACAACAGTAAATGTAGACTGCATGCCACCTGAAAATGGATGGGAAAATAAATATAATGGGAAGTACAAGAGAAAGTTGTATGTACTTATCATGTCATGAAATCTAGTCATCCAACTTATTTT
>NW_021772486.1:0-1004 GCF_005508785.2 Acyrthosiphon pisum | reverse complement strand
TTGTGGCAACGAATTAAAACGATTCACTATAATTCTGGATTGAAATTTCTAGAACGAACCATTTATAAACGAAAATTTCCATCTCAAATCTCAAAATTCCCGTTTGAGCACCTCCCCCGGGGGTTGGTTCCCTCCCTTTTTAAATTAGCCTATCTTTGAAGTTGGACCAAATTACACACAGTGTAAAAATTTCATCAATATCGGTCCAGTAGTTTCGGAGTTTATCCCGGACAAACTAGTAACACGAGATTTTTTATATATAATATAAGATATAGATTAGATATATTTCATATTGTATTAGTTTGATAAATAAAAAAAAATTGTGAACACAAAAAACTATTGTTGTCTATACTATATAATATTATAAAGAGGAAAGATTTGATTGTTTGTATTGAATAGGCTCCGAAACTACTGGACAGATTTTAAAAATTGTTTTACCATTAGAGTTGTAAGCAAATGATTTTACTGCGTGATACCAGCGATCAACACAAATTATTGTACCAAAAGTCTTACCTGACTAGCAGCCGTCCCTGGGCTATGCTGTATCAGTTTTAGGTGACAACGAAATAATATTTAAAATTAAACAACTCGAAATGACGAACACTCACTGATTATTGCTCAACACAAGGAGTCCAGTTGGATTCTGTTTGCCGTCTGGTGCTCATGCACTCGAGAGGGGTTGTTGACGAGATGACTGGTGCTCGTGCACTCGGTGGCTGGTGCTCATGCACTGCTGAGAGGTACGATATACGGCTATGCTGACCAGAGAGTGTTAGGCGGCTTTTTCAGAGGGTTATCTCGAGCCTCGAAACTAGGTCGTCCTTCGGCTGTAGACAGAGTAGGGCGTTATTCGAATAAAATTTTATTTAGATGATATTTTATTCGAATAAATTATTATTCGAATGATTTCTTCACGATTATTCGAATAAAAATGTATTCGAATAATTTCAAACGTTATTATTCGAATAAAAAATTATTCGAATAATTTTCAAACGTTATTATTC
>NW_021772485.1:0-752 GCF_005508785.2 Acyrthosiphon pisum | reverse complement strand
AAAGCTGCGCCGGTACACATCGGAAAATCATAGGAAGAGAGGGTATAGCGGGAAAACCGTATTTTAGGCAAAAAGATAGTGCTAAAAACGAGCGCGGACACCGTCACACCGGTTAGGTTCAGCAAATGTGACGTAGTCTACTACAAAGCACACCACCTATCAAAGGCACACAAAGATTTTCACGCCGGTTTAACTACCTATATGTGCCTATGTAACATACTAACATATAAGTGAATATGGATTTATATTTTATATTCATATTTTATTTTTCGAAATTTTTATTGATAGAGATGATACCTACCTACATATTTCGGTAGGAAATAAAAGATTTATAATTATCAGTGATAATATCTTAATAATTATTTGTGCTATAGACGCATACCTATGTCAATTGTGTACACTAGTTCACAGATATTTACAAACAAATGCCCAAATCAATTTTTATTAAAATTAAGAATAGATCTAAGTTATTGTCAAAGATAAACCTAATGAATTCTACATTTTTAAATATAAAAATATTTTTTCATCCTAATTATGGTTTTGACTAGTAGTGTCCAACCTTTTTGACTCGCGATCTACTGTTTTTGTAACAATATTTTCACGACTCGTGTCACCTTTTTAAGCCATGAAAGAAAAAAAACTTTAGCTTTGCGTAATATCCCGTGCATAAGTGTGCATATTGTTCAATTCATTCATAACTTATTCGAATTCATAATTTATAACTTATTTTTTTTTGCAGATATATTATAATA
>NW_021772484.1:0-414 GCF_005508785.2 Acyrthosiphon pisum | reverse complement strand
TATGCGGAGAAACGCTTTGTGGTGAAACGGTCGCGGCCAAACGGTCGTGGCGAATCGGTCGCGGCGAAATGTCCTAGACCCATCTACAATTGTTGTTTAAATGCTTAGCCTATGGTTCACTGGTACCTACTGGATTATAAATGCCAAGCTATACTATCAAGTGGCATAGCACTACATATTATAAATATTAGTAACAACTTGGATGTTTCTGTCAGTTATTGAAGAGTTTTGTTTGTTTTGGTATTTCTATTTGGCAAATAGATAGTCCAAGATTATCTATATTTACAACAAACATTCTTAGACATATAATTTGATCTCACTTTTTAATTCATAAAAAAAAGTGAACATACAATGATTCATACACATAATATATTATGATTCCAAATTGGAATTTAAATAAGCCATAGTGAAATC
>NW_021772483.1:0-2128 GCF_005508785.2 Acyrthosiphon pisum | reverse complement strand
TCATTAAGGTTGAAGACCCCAGTCTTAAAACGTATATGACAAGTGTGATATTCATATTCTAACAATTTCAAATCATTAACTTGATTATTAAATGGATTCTTTTTCATTAAAACCTTGTAATTAAGTGAACATTATACATTATGAGATAGTCAGGGAAATACAACATGTTTACCCACTACCCAGGATTTTGTTGGTACAAATATCTACACATATTCAAGCCAAAAAACAAGTATAGGATACCCTTATTTTTCTGTTAAGATTATTGTAATAGGTAGGTATTTATTAAATTTCTATAATATTAAAGATCTTTAAAAATCCTTAATACTCAATACATGAAATTCCTAATTAACTAAATGACTAAATCTAAAAAATTAATATTAGGTAGGTACCTGTCTAATTACAACCAAGATTTTTTTTTATGAGCTATAATTTACCATTTACATTTTTTTTTTGTTTTGATAAAATCAAACATTTGATTTATGTTGTTTTATATTTGAGATGAACTGGATACTATTATAAATCTTCTGATGGTTGTATTTACACATATATTTGCATACTCTAGGTATAACTATGCTTATTGTTTAATGATTATAGGACAAACATGAAAACAATTCCAACATCCCCAAAAATACTTCTATGTTGACAACCGTTTAGCTTAGATTATCCTACCTTATACCTACATAATATTATATTTGTTTTAATGATTTAATCAAATAAAATATTTATCAGTTATCTATTCAACGTATTTTGGTAACGTGATCCATAACAACCTGGTATTTGGTATACATCCATATCATATAATCATGTAACTATGATATCAGCACGGAGTACGATCCACGATTATAAACGGTCATAGCAAGCACGAACTACTACATAGGACTGGACACTGTATAAAATAAGGTGGCTGCAAAGTTGTACGGTGGTCGTACGTTCGCTATGTAGCTGCTCTCTGGTGGCATTTTTTTATACTGTGCTGTTGTAAATTATTTTATGTGATAAGTCGTGACTAGTCACTAGTGATAACTGAAAAACGATCAAAAATTCAAAAATTCAAATCAACGACAAACTTTTTATATTCACTATTATTTCTAAATAAATGAATGCGTATTACTAGTTACTATGTTGCTACCAATTTGGAAAGTTTTTTTTTTTGCGTGATTTCTAACTTGCTTTTGATTAGACATACGTTAGTATTGTCTCATTCTCATGGCAATATAATAAGTTATTATAAATTACATATTTAATTATATATTCATACATTTTTCATATTTCATAAGTCTATATATAAATATTATGTTTATAAAAGTAAAATTCGAAATGTAGTAAATCTAGTACGTCACTAGATAGCATCACAGTCGCAAACGTACATACCCGTACAACTTTGTGACCGGTGTCCCACCCTCCCCCTGCCCGGAGTGTCCAGTCCTATGTAGTAGTTCATGATAGCAAGCGATACTCCACATTATCATAGATATTAATAGACTTATCTATAATATTCATTAGTAATCGAAAATCAGTCTAATCAGACAACACTGTTTCCTTCGATGTTCATCAGACAGGACCTGGTATGTAGCGGGGTCGTGGGGATTACACGTGTGTATGGATATGTGACAGTAATGGTCCAATCACTTATAATATGACAATAAGTTATTGTAGCGAGTAGGTACAATGGTTATCGCTATTATACTTTGGGTTCGACCGATATCGAGTTTATTACTTTTAGCTTCTGATCTTTATAATTGATAAGTATTATTATGAGAAGTGCAGCAGTGCCGCAATCACTTTTAGTGGGGCGCACGGTGGACGCCCTGCTAAATGGGCATTTTACAATACATTTAGGGGCACAACTTATAAGCTTACTGTACTTGAAATGATTTGAAAAGTGTAATATCTATTACTCTGGGGCATAAAAATCCAAATTGCTGCGGTATCTACCGACTAGGTATAACACATTAACACACAAACACCTGCCAAAACTACCCAACTTCGAGGAGTTATATCTCATCAACGGATTAATGAAAAATGAAAATTTAAACGTGATAATTCATAAAAAAAATTGCTTTATTAATTTATGAATTAAAAGTATAGGTTACCATTTGAAAATCAGAAGTTGATAGTGTTTTTTCTA
>NW_021772482.1:0-542 GCF_005508785.2 Acyrthosiphon pisum | reverse complement strand
TCAACTTTAAATAATCATTAGAATATGTTCATGATATATTATGCTGTTGTAAATATCAGTGTAGCTATTTAAACAGATCACCCCGTATATTATAGTCAATGCGTATCCGTTGTATTCTTCACGGTGCATATATTATATATATACTACCATAAGCAGCGGTCGGCGCAGGGCAGACAACCGCGAGGAAGGTGTGCAGGTGGGGCGAGTGAGGAGAAGCGACGAGGAAGGTCGTAGGTCACATGTGTAAGACCCACACACACACACACACACACACACACACACACACACACACACACACACACACACACACACACACACACACACACTTACATATATAAATCTATACATTTCACGTTATACAGCCGTATAGGTGGTACATTATGAAACATATTATTATTATACAGAGAGATGATCCACTTATTTTCGAGACCGCACCGCTCCTATTACGATCATCACCTTGTGAGGTCCCCGAGGCGAGAGTCGTCTGGTACCAATATAATAACATAATGCTTACCGCACGCACACAAGCGTGAGGTGGACTT
>NW_021772481.1:0-801 GCF_005508785.2 Acyrthosiphon pisum | reverse complement strand
GTATTTTTAATATTTTTCAACTGATATGTAACAATATATCAGGAGCTTTGTATTAAATTTATACACTTTTTGGCCCAACAGATAAAACTTTATTGATATTTATAGAAAAAAAAAACTAAAAAAATTGAAAACTTACAATGTCCGTAAACAGCTCAAAAAGAGTCAAATTATTTTAAAAATTTTATCGTATATATAAAATGCTAATATTAACATTCAGTGAAATTTTCAAGTTTCTACAGTCACTCGTTTTTTAATTACAACAAAATAAGAAAATTGTTACGTAAGAAATCGAGTGAATATCAAATGTTGTAAAAATATGAATTTCAAACGCCCATAAAAATTTAATTTGAGTTTCTTATAGATATTTTTTGTTTGATAAAGGTAGATAATATTATAAGGAATCTTGTATTACATTTTCATATCTTAGATTTAAAAAGAAAAATTTTTATGAATTTATAACTCGAAATAATTTGCAAATTTTCGTGATTTTTCCATATTTTGTCATTTTTTGAACTTTAAATGCTTATAAAAAAAAACTGTGACTAACGATTTTTAATATTTTTCATCTGCCTTTGAAAAAATATACTAGGAGCCTTCTATTAAATTTTCAAGCTTTTTTATCCAACAAATAAAATTTTATTGATATTTTTAGAAAAAAAACTAAAAAAAAATGAAAACTGACAATGTCCGTAAAGAGCTCAAAATAAGTCAAAATATTTTGAAAATTTTATCGTGTATAGAAAATGGAAATGTAAACATTCAGTCAAAATTTCATGCATCCACGGTCATTTTTTTTAAAGT
>NW_021772480.1:7671-9506 GCF_005508785.2 Acyrthosiphon pisum | reverse complement strand
GATATAATATGGTATGTATATAAAGTCAATCGTAATGATAAATCACTGCATACGAAAAATTATTTTTATTTTCATAGCCAACATTAGAAATTTTAATAGAATGTTTTTACTGGAAAGCTATGCTATTCATAGAAATGAGTTATCTTAGATTTTTATTAATTTTTTTTTTTAGTTATTAAATTTGATTATTTATACAAGTACCTATGCGTATAGCATATCACGACGTCACCTTTCTGGATCGTTTTTCGTATGCAATGATTTATCATTGAATTCGAATATAATACATCCATTACAATGACAGACTCTATAACTACTGTGCAGCAGAATGGTACTCACTTGCCCACCTTTTTTTCTCCTGCATTAAAATTAAAATAAAAAAATTATCTAAATTTAAAAAATATGCGTATTTAATTTGAAATACAGATACTATATATAAGAAAAAATTTAAAATATTATGTCCTAGTTAATTTTTTTTGGGAAGAATTGTTTTTTCATCAAACGTCGTCTGATTCAGCGATGATTTTGTCGTAGTAGACAGAGACATCGCGTCCGAAATTACAATCGAGTTCAAAGCATCTAAATAAAAAAATATATATTTCAATAACATATTATAGGTTCAATAGATAAATATAATCGATTCGTACTTCATTGATACACTTTCTCTCTTGTTCAGACCGTACATGTGTGCGTACAACGAAATCGCAAATGCGTAGCAACGTAAGAAATCTTGTGGAAGTGAACCATGGCCATCACATATTACATTGCACGGATACAGATTTTCGAAGCGCTGTGGCGAAAATTGACCATCGTGACCAATTACCGGACGCAGCGCGTTTTTCATCCAGTTGCAGATCAACTCATTCAGCGACTGGTACAACAACTCATCAAACTCGGTGATCTCGAACTCGACCTCGAATTTATCACTGTCTCGAATGTACAACCGCCGGAAACACGAAACCATTTTAGATTGCATAATTTCTGACAACGGTAATTTCACGTACGACATCAGCTCAATTTTCTGCGGTTGACGGCTATCCAGAAACTTTTGAACCTCGGTATGCTTTAAGACTCTGGTTGCGATGTCAATGTTGTGTAAGATCGCGTATCTCGATAGCAAAAAAATGTGATGGTAATAACAATTATCAATTGCAGCGCATAACACACTGTCGACGTTGTTGTGTGATTCGAAATATTCTGGTAAAATTCTGATCACATCACTTTTACTTACAATGGATTGACGTTTTTCGGAAACGGTAGTAGAGGCGTACCACAGACTAACGTCGGAGGACAACAGATTATTCCGAATCGCATGCACTTGTGCAGCCTTGCTCATAATAAATTCGAAACTTTGATCTAGTTTTTTGAACATTGCTGAAAAGGTACGTGCTGTCAAGATATAGTTCACCTTAATTTCGTTAAAAAAAGCGCGCCACAGATTCTGGTCGGTGGTCTCGATATCCGGCCAAACTTTTGATATGTTATTTTTAAGAAATAATAGACAATTCGCCGGTATGATGTCCTTATCCAGATCAAACTTGGCTAATGCTCTAAAATTCGTTAAAAATAACCCAATACCCTCTTTCTGAGTCCCTAACCTATATAGAATACATAATCTCTGGAACAAATACCGGAGTAGGCCTTTTAAATCCTGTCTGGATTCGCTTTCGTCATAATACATTAGATCGATGGTGGACCTGCTCCAATAGTCGAAGACTAATGCTTCGATTTCACCTTCTATGAAATTAAATTGAACAACCGTATCGTCGCCACTCTCAGTCTCAACCCTACGTGTAGATTCGGAATCAAAATAATTATTTTTTAAGAAAACGGACTCT
>NW_021772480.1:2830-5846 GCF_005508785.2 Acyrthosiphon pisum | reverse complement strand
GTATATAAAAGTAAGTTTGAAAATATATAAGAAAAATATTTAAACCTTTTTTTACATTTTTACAATAAGTTACGTCAATTCAAACAATTTATATATAAATACTATTTATATATTGTTCACATTGTTTGGTTTCAATCTAAACTATTAATTATGAGAATCGTTGTTTTAAATTTTCAATCATTAGCTATAAAAATTGAACATTTTATAATTTTTAAATACATATTAAAAATTTGTCACAATACAATAATAAGAATAATAATTTAATATAAGTTGCATGCTTTAAAATTTGTCAATACAAACATAATTACTACAGTCTAAAATTATAATAATAATAATTTCAAATAGGTTATAGGTACTGTTTAAAAAATTGTCTATACAGACATAAATTATATTAAATAATAAAAAATAATAAAGATTGATAATTTGTTCAGTTAAATTAAGCAGAAATAATAAAAATTACCTATAACAATTTTTCCAACACGGAAATACTACTCCCAAAACATAGTATAACATAGTTAAGCTCGTTTTTAATTATAAAAGTATTATAATAGTTATTTTTAATTATAAAAATATATATATTATTTTAATTATTCAAAATGCACTAATTAGGTTACGATAGTCAGTGGCGTACCTATACACAAATAATTGTTGAGGTGGGCTATAGTAGATAGAAACTAGCAAGTGATCTATTAATAATAGTACCTAATAAAATATATTGTTGTTCTATTTAAAAAGACTGTAATTTGGGGGTGGGGGGGGGGGCTGCAGCCCACTAGGCCCACCCCAATATACGCCACTGACGATAGTATTCAACAGATAGAACACCTGGGCAGTTGGATTATTGATCAAAATTTTTAATTAGAAAATTAAAACTTATGTCTAATAAAATATAACATAATATAGCGAGATATAAAAATTTGGTTTTTTTTTCCGTGATTCATTATAAATTATATAAATATAACTAATATTGGTTAATCGTTTGTTCAACGATGTCAGGAGGTATTATCGGTATTTGTAATTTTAGTAAGCTTCATTACAAATTCGATAGGTAGGTACCTATCATCTCAGTTGTACTGGTTTTCGGCAGTAGATACGCATCTCCTTCACCTACGGTCTATGTATAAATATATTTAACATTCTATGTTTCTATATAATATAATATATAAACGTTTGTACGCAAATGATCTGATTGATTACACGACAAATAAAATTGGATAGGTATACAATTATTTATTTTCATTCGAATTTTTTTATATTTATAATTTAAATTTGTTTTTATGATTTTTACAAATTGAATCGCAAATTTTATCAAATATTATATTACATTGCAAGTTATTACACACGATTATTTGTATATCTACTTGTAAGTTGTCATTTTTAAATTTAAATTTTTGAAGTGAAACTTTAATACAGAGGGTATATATAAAAAAGGACGTGGCAGTTACGCTCCGATGGCAGGTTCGATCCCGATCAGGGAAACAAAATTTGATGAATTTGTTATGATATATTTATTCTTTTTTATACAAGAAACGTGTGTCGTGTCGGTTTTTTTTCGTACCCTCTGTAAAAAAGTTTCACTTTATCCGTACGTACTCGCGACACTTCCTTTTTTGTAATGTTTGTTATTCTAATTATATGATTAATATTAAGGTAAAAACACATTATCCAAAAAAGTGGTCTCTTGCTTTATCATACATTGGTCATAGCTGTTGAAACTCATGAATAAGTTTCATATTTCAGTACACACCGTCCTTTATTCTCCATCACTAAAAGTGTTGTAAATGACCATTCTGTCGTTTAAATTAAACATTTAAAAAAAATGTAACTCAATAAATAATTGCGGTCTTTGAAACTTGTTTATTTTTTACACGTGTTAAAAAAAGTTACCTACAGTTTAATCCTCGTCTCCTCGTATCTAATACCAAATTGACATTGACATTCTTATGTCAACTATATTCAGTAGAAATAAGACATATACATGTACCGATGTATCTGCATGTAGTGTAGATACTCTTAGTTTTTTTTATAAATTTGTTGGTTATAGTAGAAACTAATAGTATAATAAATCTTGTTTTAATTTTTCAATTAGCTATAAAAATTAAATATTTTATAAATTTGTAACTTCGAGATTTTTATCAATTTTATCAAAATTTAAACTTTTAATGTTTGTAATAAATTGTCAAATAATGTATATAAATAACTCAAAAAGAGTTAACATTATTTAAAATTGTATCATGTTGGTATAGAAAATGATAAAATAAAGATTTGGTGAAAATTTCAAGTACTTATATACGGTAGTTTTTTGACGAATTTTATCGAATTTCTAACTTCAGAAGCCCATAAAAAATTACTGTGAATTTGTGCTCGACTTTTGTAATATATTTTCAATTATTTTGACATACCAAATAATTGTTTATCGACAGTACCTAGTTAATAAAAAACAAATACAAATTTAAATTATGGAAAGTATGACTATATATATTGATCAAATCGAGTTCTAATTAAAAGTGTTTTTAATTATTATAATTGTTAATATAAATATTCGGTAAAAATTGCAAATATCTGTAATTATTCATTTTTGAGTTACAACAGAAAAACTAAATAGATTTTGCATAAAATTCACGTTTTTACTTAATTTTATTTTTACGAAAATAACTGGGAATTTTCAATTTTGACCTCTCGAATGCACCAACTAAATTTCTGGCTAGAAAAGTTACTGAAGTTGAAAATTGAAAAATTATTTTGACTATACCTACTTATCGTGTTCACAGACACAATAATAATAACAACGAAACCACACATAATTGTAAAATCAGTAAATTTATCTAGAATAAAATAAATCCTCTCAGAATCTAAAACGTAATGAAAATTTTAGAAAAAAATTACGTAATTTAACTACATTTTATTAAATTGCATTTAATAAAAATTAAACTATTATATCTTACATCGATCGATACAGGTGTTGTACACTCGAGACTTAAGTCATATTCGAGTTTGAACGATGATGAGTTAGATG
>NW_021772480.1:0-1289 GCF_005508785.2 Acyrthosiphon pisum | reverse complement strand
TTTTCAAACATTTAAATACGTAAAATAATTTTCGAACTGACTTTATTAAATTATCTATATGGACATTCCATTTTAAGAGTTCATCAAAATGTTTACGTAGATATTTTACAGAGGATATTTTATTTATTATAGGACAGACGCAATTATTTACTTCTCTTTTACAAAAAACAGTGTGTAAAATTAATTTATCAAAGTTTAAGTTATTATTATTATTTTTTATTCTAAAATGTACGAAGTTGGATTTGGTAAAATTAAGTTGTAATGAATTATTATCCAGCCAATTCTTAATTAAATTAATACCTATATTGGCTTCATGTTTTAATTTATTTAGACAAGAATTACTAACAAGGAAAACCGTGTCATCAGCAAAACACAAAACCTTACCTCCTAAATTTAGGCTAAGCAAACCATTAATGTATATTATAAAAAGTAGTGGCCCAAGAACAGTCCCTTGAGGTACAGAATAATTAACTAATAAGTCATCACCATAAAGGTCATTAATTTTAACCTTTTGGTATCTATTACTAATAAATGATTCTAATAGTTTTAATGGAACTCCTCTTATTCCACAGTATTCAAGTTTTTTTAACAATAAATTATGATCTACAGAATCAAAAGCTTTTTTCAAGTCTAAAAATATACCAACAACATGCTTTTTTAAATCAAGATTGTCATATATAAATTTAGTAGCACAATATAATGCATCATTTGTAGATAGATAATTCCTGAAACTAAATTGATTATCATTAAAAAAATTATGTTCATTTATTAGAAAGTTAACAAGTCTGGTTTTAATACATTTTTCTAGAAGCTTAGCGATAGTCAAAGTAAGAGTGATTGGTGTATAATTATTACAACTTCTTATATCTTCTGTTTTATAAAGCGGAATAACTATTGATTTTTTAAAGCTAGATGGAAATTCACCTGTTGAAAAGCATTTATTGAAAATAATAGATAAGGGTAATGATATATTAATTGATGTTTTTTTCAAAATAGTATTGGATAACAAACCTTCATAATAAGATGAAAAATCTTTACTTTTCATAATCATACTACTTATTTCCATAGGGTCAATAGGGCTTAGAAATATTGATTTTTCAATAGGACAGTTATGATTAAGTTCCTCAAATGTTTTGTATATAAAACCATCCTCTCTAATATTTGAAGCTATATTGCTTCCAACATTAACAAAAAATTAATTAAAAATATTAGCGATATCTTTTGAGTTATTGATAATCCTACCCGATTCATGATTGATTTCTCTAATGATTATTTGTTTATTAACTTTA
>NW_021772479.1:0-955 GCF_005508785.2 Acyrthosiphon pisum | reverse complement strand
CAGTAGGTTAGAAGTGGGTCACTGTATAATGGATGGTATTAAATTTGAATTCAATGATATAATATCACTGTATAAGAAAAACGATTCTGAGCGGAGACGGTATATCAGTCTATGTATTAGACATAAATATACTTATCTATGGTATTAAAAAAAAATTGACCTATAATAGGTACCTATAATAAATTCCAAATTAATCATATCATAATATCTATTAGGTACTTATAACGCGTTATACATCAACAAAAAACCGTGGTAAAATCATAGATATATAATAGTATACTTTAGAAGTTTCAAGTACCCACGAATAATATTATACAATCACAACAAAATAACTAAAATAGTTATCCTAGGTTTTTAATATGTAATTTCGTCCAAATTTGTACTTAAAATTACTATAAAAATAAACTGTGTAAATGTATTTTTTAAATTTTTTGGTAACAGAATTAATTACTTATGTGGAATATTGTTTTAAATTTTTAATTCTTAGATACAAAAATTGAACATTTTATAAATTTTTAATTACAAAATAATTTTTCAAATTAAAATTTGATAAATTTTGTCAAAATTTGATATTTAAATGCTTATAAAAAAAAATTGTGCCTATGTATTTTTAATATTTTTCAACTGATATTGTAACAATATATCAGGAGCTTTGTATTAAATTTATACACTTTTTGGCCCAACAGATAAAACTTTATTGATATTTATAGAAAAAAAAACTAAAAAAATTGAAAACTGACCATGTCTGTACACAGCTCAAAAAAAATCAAATTATTTTCAAAATTTTATGGTGTATAGGAAATGCTAATATAAACATTCAGTAAAATTTTCATGTATCTGCAGTTATTCGTTTTTGAATTACAACAAAATAAGGAAATCGCTACATGACAAAAAACTGTGACTAACGATTTTTAATATTTTTCATTTGCCTTTGAAACAATATACTAGGAGCCTT
>NW_021772478.1:0-915 GCF_005508785.2 Acyrthosiphon pisum | reverse complement strand
TTTCGGAACTATTCAATAATTATGCTGAAACTAGTACGAGAATAAGTATAACTCGAGAGGATGTCAGTCGTTTAAATGATATAATAAGTCATATTATCGGAAAATTCTATGAAAATTTTCTGACAAATCACGGAACATATATTTCAGACTTGCATGCACGTGTGAAAAAAATCGAATACAGTTTTATATTAGGAAAAATTAATTTTTATGATACTCTATGACCTCGATGTATAACCCATTCACATCAAAGTCGGGTTCGATACACTGCAGGTGCTTGAAAACTCACTTCAGTAGTATAATACAATTCGTGCGGACGCCGGACAACATGCATTATGTCGAATGATATTTATGCTTAACAATAACACTAAAAAACCATTCTTACACATTTTATTCGTTTGATACCACGACTTACTAGATTATCTTGTTGTATGGCGTACGTACTATATGCGATGACGGCTGCCGATAATACGAACTGATCCGTAATTTCAACGACAAAGTGATCACATAGTTACATCACATAATTGCAAACAGTATAGGTTATCTAGATAATATTTAATTATCTAATCATAAAACCCCTACCTATTCGAAATCGAATGATTATATTGTCACGACGTAGTCTGCCATTACTACTGTATTATTATGTTGTAATACAAATCGGTGTAAATGCAAAAAAAAATTGGTCAACTTTGTAACTCAAATTATAATAGTTGTGTATGTGTGTATAAATAAAGTAATAGTATAATGGTATCTCACGTGCTTAAGATAAATTTTTAGTAGTAATTAAGTAGGTAATTAAGTAAATAATATAATTCATCTTGTTCATGTCAAACCACCTTTGGATAAAAATATGAATTTTTCTGTTAAGAGGTTCCATACTTGATAATAGATTTAAAAAATATTAAAAGGCAACTAATA
>NW_021772477.1:0-928 GCF_005508785.2 Acyrthosiphon pisum | reverse complement strand
GAACAGGTACAGTCGATTTATTACACATGTATAACGCCATGTAATAATATTACGAACTACGCAGTTGATCGGTGCGGACGGTATATCGTTTTTAGAGACAGTGTGATGTAATCATAAAGCCATTGAATATTATACTTATATCTACAACAGACTATAATTAATAGGCGCAATATTGTTCTTACCAATTTTTGATTTATGTGACTCGTAAGCGAAGAGAGAGAGAGAGAGAGAGAGAGACGTTATACCGAAGACACGCAGTATTCGTAAAAAAAAATTTAGTTTAATTTAACTTTTTTCCAGTTATAAAATAATAATAATACTATTATAGATATCTTCCAAAGTTAAAATAATTTTTTTCTTAAAAACACTCTTTTAGTTTCAATATTATATAGGTAATTAAGAAAATGTATTAGTTTGATATTGTTCTGTCGAGCTTGTAAAAATTCAATTATATAATATAGACTAAATTATTATTTATATTTTAGATTCTGAACGAAGTGATGAATGTATTGATTTTACAATGATGTGTGTTTTTTTTTTTTTTTTTTTTTTTTGTGTCTGACGACAACTTTTGGAGCAGTAAAAATGCTTCGATTTTCAAAAGTTGTACCTTTTCTGAAAGGAAAGTGAATCTAGTTGGTACTTTGGGGGGTCAAAAGTGAAAATTTCCCAATACTTTTCAAAAGCGGCAGGAAAAACCTTAAAAAAATAACGGAAAAACGCGAATTTTTACGCAAAACCAATTTTTGACAAAAACGAAAACTTAATTTTACTGTAACTCAAAAAATAATTATTGTAAGCACTTGAAATTTGCAACAGATGTTTATATTAGCGTTGTCTATACAGGGTTAAATTTTCAAAGTGTTTCGACTTTTTTTGAGCTATTTATAGACAAATGAAATTTTCAATTTTTCTAAGTATTTTTTTT
>NW_021772476.1:0-1606 GCF_005508785.2 Acyrthosiphon pisum | reverse complement strand
CACTCGATTTCTCATGTAACGATTTTCTTATTTTGTTGTAATTAAAAAACGAATGACTGTAGATACTTGAAAATTTCACTGAATGTTTATATTAGTATTTTATATATACGATGACATTTTGAAAATAATTTGACACTTTTTGAGCTGTTTACGGACATGGTCAGTTTTCAATTTTTTTAGTTTTTTTTTCTATAAATATCAATAAAGTTTTATCTGTCCGGCCAAAAAGTGTAAAAATTTAATACAAGGCATCTGATATATTTTTATAAAAGCAGTTGAAAAATAATTAAAATACATAGGCACATTTTTTTTTTTATAAGCATTTAAAGATCGAATTTTGACAAAATTTATCAAATTTAAAATTGAATAATTATTTCGTAGTTAAAAATTTATAAAATGTTCAATTTTTATATCTAAGGATTAAAAATGTAAAACAAGATTCCACGTAAGTAATTAATTCTGTTACAAAAAAATCAAAAAAATACATAAGAACAATTTATTTTTATAATCATTTTAAGCTCAAATTTGGACGAAATCACATATTAAAAAACCTGGAATAACTATTTTAGTTATTTTGTTGTGATTGTATATTATTGAAACTTCTAAAGTATACAACTATTATATATCTATGATAGTATCACGGTTTGTTGTTGATGTATAACGCGTTATAAGTACCTAATAGATATTATGATATGATTAATTTGGAATTTATTATAGGTACCTATTATAGGTCAATTTTTTTTAAATACTATAGACTATAATATAATATTATGTCATATACCTACCTAGACTGACATACCGTCTCCGCTCAGAATCGTTTTTCTTATACAATGATATTAGATCATTGAATTCAAATTTAATACCATCCATTATACAGTGACCCACTTGTAACCTACTGTACAGCAGAGCGAAATCCACTTACCCACCTTTTTTTAAATATTATTTTTTGTAAAGTGAACATTAAAAAAACAACAATTTAATTTTTATAAACACTTCCATTACCCACACCTTGAAAATTATACTTCAATCAACCAACTATAGCTATCATGGTTATCACTAAACGGTTATTACCTAACCTACCTCTCTTTATAAAGCTTACAGAATACATTTATACATACATACACTGATACATACATAGTAGGTACATTTATATTAGGGTGGTAAAATATTCCATCCATTCTACAACACAATTAATAACCTGATATACATAAACAGTAGGTACGCTTATATAGTTTGTCTACATTGAGCTACATAATATAGTAAGATTATAGTACTATTAATGATCGATACATTACCATATAGGTAAGGTTATAGGGTAAGGGGTGTGATGGTAAGCTACAGAGCTGGTATATCAAAGATGTGCATAATAATATTATATATTATCTATAATAACATATTAATCGTAATACTTTTGAGTGTATAATATATATAATATATATGGTAACATATAATGATTATACAAGTGATATGTATATTGTATGTTTACGGAGATAAAATACATATCAGTCACGTATTTTACTATTATAATTTTATTAATCTATTTTTATTTTTTACATTAAAGATAAGTAAAACATATTTTTTATCAAAAGTCATTACGTATGACAGA
>NW_021772475.1:0-836 GCF_005508785.2 Acyrthosiphon pisum | reverse complement strand
TTTGGAATTTCATTTATCAGTAATTCAATTTTTAAATTTAATAGGTTTATATTTTATACTATATACGTGTCTACGTTGTATTTTATTAGATAATCGACATCACTTTTTAAAACTTAAGTTTGTCTGTGAAGTACTTGAGGTACAGTTTGTCTGAGGTGTGAACTTTGTAATATTTTATCTACGCTCACTGCATGCTGTGAAAGTGTGAGATGTGAATAATCATGAATAAAAATTGAAGATACTTCCGAGGTCCGACGTAGACGGTAGAAACACAGAACAACTGTCGAGGTTCAGATTCCGAATCCAAAATCCAGTTCCCCGACCCCCGTAGATTTGGCACTTATCACTTATCAGCTTAAAGTAATAACTGATAACTTACTGATAAGGTGGTAACCACGATTAAAGATATACTGGTTACCCAACGGCCTATGCTTTGCACAGGCAGAAAACGGCTACGAAACCGCGACATGTTATGGACTGCCTACTAGCACCATCTAGGTGATTAACTTAGGAACTATTTGTCGTCACGAAATATTCAAAAGGAAATAAAAGATTGTAATTAGTAATAATTAGTAATTATTAAATAGGTAATATGGCTAATACCACACAAAAAAATTTAAAACATATTAGAACAAAAGACAATAAATACAGTAAATAATATTAATGATTAATTATAAATATTTAATAGTTAAAAGTTATACTAAATAAAATAAATAAATTAGCTAAATTAAATAATACAATGTAGGTACTACTATTAGTTATTACATTACAAATTTGAAATTAACAAACCTCTACTTTATCACTTTCCATTTTTTCTAAAGGATGAAGAAATGGTA
>NW_021772474.1:0-753 GCF_005508785.2 Acyrthosiphon pisum | reverse complement strand
AATTTTTCTTTGTTTTTCACGTCAAATTTGACGTTTGACCTCCCCAACGTACCAACTAGATTCACTTTCCTATCAGAAAAGATACTGTTGAAGAAAATCCAAGCACTTTTACTGTCCTTAAAGGTGATGACAGACACAAAATTAAAAAAAAAATATTTAGTATTTTAGAATATATTCTATTATTGTTTCTAAATCACCATGTATATTGTTAATTTCTCGATTTGTGATTTTTTCTAGCTACAATAATATTTTATGGAGTTCATCACATTTTTTATATTCAAATAACTTAGCTGTCACCAAAGGGCATTCAAGTTATGTATTGTTTTTATTAAAAAATTTTGTTTTTTTATAAGTATAATATATTTCATTATATAATCATTTTACTATCATTATAGTATTATACCTGTGTATGAATTGTTTTAAATTTTTTATATTTAAATAATTTACCTGTTACCTACCAAAGGAATGATAGTGTATACTGTATAACTATAAAGTTATATATTGTTTTTATTGAATTATTTTGAAAAAAAAAATACAAATTATTTGCATATTTAAAAGTTTAAAGCATATTTAGAGAATATTTTAGGGTTTTTTTAGAGCATATTGGCATCATATTTTAAGCTTTTAAGAACCTAAAAATTCGTGCTCTATTCATGGGTATATACGGCTAACCACCTCCCCACAAAGTCTGATACGTTACTTCCGCTTATTCTACGCCGCATAACATGATAAAATATGCAGTTGCGCAAGCAG
>NW_021772473.1:0-3693 GCF_005508785.2 Acyrthosiphon pisum | reverse complement strand
CAATATTTTATGATATTTATATTTTTGTATAGTAATTAAGGAGTGTTTAGTGACGAAACAAACTCACTTTTCATATTTGATATACTTTTCGTTTGAGTTTCAATTTGTATACATCAAAATTTATAAAAAAAAAAATCAGCTTAACAACGTACAATGAAAAACAAAAGTGATTCTCATATGACAAAAAAGAAGTTTTGATCACCACTATACAATCCTCAAATGGCATAGGTAATATATCTTGAAAATATGGTATGGAAGTTGGTATACCCAAAAAATTCAAAAATCAGAATTTTAGTGAGTTAATTATTAAAGAAAAAATGGAGATGAGTATACTTGGTCACCTTCTATATTATACATACGACGTGTGAATACCACACGTAAATTCTAGTGGCCTTCTAAATATTTTACTGGTAAAATTATTATAATTCAACTATCCCGCCCCTGCAGCAGCCACTCGACATTATGAAATTTTAGATACATATTATAACCGATATATTTTTACTTATTGTGTGTTTACGTGTTTAGGGGTAATATAAGATATATATTATTATATTATGTTTTAATCAAAATGAATGTCAATTTTTTCCCTATTATAGACTATTATAATAATTATACTATAGTGTTATTGTAATAAATAGTTTTACCTTTACTTATATTATATTCCGATATACAATTTTTTTTTCATTCGATGATAACATTTATCTCGAACCGATATTTGTTAACGTATATATGTATTCTATAATTTTTAAATCGTAGATATAAATCGGCGCTAACCGATATTACTTGCGTCACGTTAGAGAGTTTACAGCATAATTGTTATTAAAATATAAAAGAATATTAATAATTTATATCGGTTGTTATTTCGAGTTGTGTATCTATATAATTTATGAACCTTGTTATGTTATGTACACCTACGACCTACCTACCACTTAAACGTTAACGAATATGATTTGTATACATTTTATTTACCGTGTTATCAAATTAAAACAATAACGAAACCATTATTGAGGAATGATTAGGTAACTATTATATTATATATATAACACTATTATAAATGTATCATGAAATTATATATATATATATGAATATTGTACTAATATTATGATAAAAAATAAATTTAAAAAGCGTATATTATATGTATTACTTAAATTGTTCAGCTGATTTTATGCGTGTTTTGAACATTTTTCAATGCTCGTCGTTTAAGGCTGGTTTTTTATACAGTTTTGCTAAACGTTACAAGTCCATCTACCTACCTAGGTAGGTGTACTCGTGTAACAGATATTTGGCTTATAAAATGGTTGTATTCGTTTCAAGAAAGGTATGAGTACACTAATGCACTATGCAAGTATCTGAATCGATTGAATCGAACAAGTATCTGTTCTGTTATTACCATAATGGAGATAGTGCACGTACAATTATTAACGTCAAGTGATCAATTATGCACAATCAACAAACTCCGAAGTGATCATAAAATTCGCACCTCTAGATTACAAGACTGCCACAACACAAAATGTATAGTTTTGAGAAAAGTCGATTTTAAGTTTGAATCTAAGCTATTTTAAACGGTTTTTTACCTATAAGTATGCGTTTGAAAATAAAAACTCAAATACTTATAAATATACTTTATAATATGACTTTTTCAAATATTATAAATTACTCTTATAAACTTAAAAAGAGTTAAACTTGTGGCATTTTACAATTTTTAAGTAAATGCAGGACTGCAATGTATTTGAGATGTGGCTGTATTGCATACAGAAATTGATTTTAAGAACAACCAGATACTAAAATATGGCATTACCTATTAAATTTCATATTGTGACTACAATATCACAAATTATAAAATGCAATAATACCACCAAAACTTAAAAATATAAATATACAAATATTGTTGTTATCCAATCAAGATATACGATAAATATAGTTTTGTTTTACTATGACAAGAACGCCACAAATTGAAATAAGGCATTCTTGAATTATGATTTCACTATTTCAGTGATTAGTTGGATAAATTAAAATAAGTATACTTCCATAAAGTAAATATGGCTCTCTTTACTTAGAAAATTAGCTTAAGACTAAATATATAAGTAATCAATAATGACACATATTTTTAGTGGCTAAATGAAAAATGATATTGAATGTGACGTTTTTGCATTTTATAGAGCTATAAAACGGTGAAAGAGCTTTTTCACTATTCGGAAGTAGTCATAACTCTAAAATAAAAATACACAACTTTGTAAAATCAATACATTCATCTCACTGCTCAGAATCTAAAGGTACCTAGTACATAAATTATTTAAAATTTCAATTTTAGAACAGATTTTTTCTCAAATTAATTTTACGGGTACATAATATTATCATTGTGCATTCGTTGTACATATTAATATATTTATTAGTATTTTTATCTAAAGAACTTCAAATTTGATTGCTATATAATATCTGTTGTGTTGATATCAACTAATCTTCATGATTTAACATTTTTTTAAGTATGAAACAATATAATATTTATCATTTATTCATTCAAAAGCATAATAATATGTATGTACATAAGTGCCTATAATTCAAATAATAATCGTATGTGAAATTCCTGCAATCTGCCTAGATATTGTTAGTCTTTAGAGATTATTACGGTCGTGGTCACTGGTCACCATAATATAGCTCCTGTCACGGACATTGATAACTACTCCAACGTGAACTAAGCTGTAGACTACTTGAAATAATATTCCTATGTAATTATGCTTCTACATGAGTAGTTTTTAGAGATTATTACGACCGTGGTCACCATATAGCTCCTCCTACGAACATTGATAACTATACGAATGTAATCTAACGTGTGAACTACTCCTATGTAATATTACGACTGACTTGTAATATACATGGTAGATAGTGTTAAGTTACGTGGAATGAAATAATTAACAATTTTATTTGGTCAGTATAGTAGTACAAGATAAGTAAACAAAAAGTCATACTGGATGTTCGAATGACTCAATATACATAGGTACAAGTGTGAATGCATTTAAACAAATGCCAAAAATATATCGTAGTGCACACTGACGTGGACGTTGTCTTGATGAGGCTTTTTACTTAGATCCTGGGGTCTGTGTCGATTTTGTCACATTCTTAAATGGAACAATTTTGCTGGAATTCCTTTATCTTTGACGTGTGTAACTTAAACGTTATGTTAAAGTACTGATGAGTCATGATAAGTTAATGAATTTATTTTGTGCGGTGTGACAAAGGTTCGGATGGTAATTTATTGTGTTGTTTTTAAATGGCTTCTGTTCGGAAGGCTGTGGATTATAGTTTATGTGTTGCATGTGTCTTATTTTTATTCAATTCAAACAGAATTTGAATAACCAAGTAAGCAAATGATTTTTGTGATAAAATAAGTAGTTGTCTTAGATTAATCTTGAATATTCCATACAACTCAAAATGAAAGTGCTCGTGATATCTTCGTAGAATAAAAAATTTGATCTAAATAGTAATAAAAATAATATAGGTAAATAAATTATTTAAGAAATTGCATAGCCACTTAAGTAAGTATAGTTAGAAACTTAATATTAGATAGTATTACGAAAATAATAAATACAATAAATTATACCTGACGTTTTATTCTAGGGTTTTTTCTATTATGGACCGTTGATGTAAAACAAGACTCATTCGATTTATCTGAAAAAAAATAAGTTTAAAAATAAT
>NW_021772472.1:0-792 GCF_005508785.2 Acyrthosiphon pisum | reverse complement strand
TTTGATAAATACTAATGAATGTCCTAGCTAGTGCGTGCGATTTATACATGAGAATCACCTAGGACCGGTGTAAGAGGATGTGATGCTCCCATGCATTGTTTCGATCTTACGAGTGCGTAACATACCAAATTGTACGCTCAGCAGAACACATGTAGCTCTGTTAGCTTAAAAATTAGAGTGAATTGACCTCATATAAAATTTAAAGGTAAGATTTATATCTAGGCATTATAAATGCTTTTTATTATATTTTAATGTTAAAGCGAGTTATTAGTATTTTAAAATTGTAAATTGTTTGTACATCTTAAATTACCTACTCATAACTCGCTTTAAAATTAAAAATTAATAAAAAGCATATAAAATTGCCTAGATAATAATCTTGTCTTTAAATTTTATAAAAGGTCAATTCACTCTAATTTTTAAATTAATGGAGCTCCACGTGTTCTGATGAGCATATAATTTGCTATGTTACGCACTTGTAAGACGGAGAAAACACATGCGGGTATCACGTTCTCTTAAGAATTATGATATTTACAAATAATACATGTAAAGCGCAAATTAATAAAAATAAAAAATTTCTTTACCATATGTACAAGTTACATTACTTATGTTTGTACTTTTTAATAGTTTAATATTAAACAAAATAAAGATTATTTTTTTGTAATAGACAATAGTAAAAATATATTGTACATGTTGTAAATATTTAGTTATTTTCTGATCTCAAATGTTTGAAAGTAATGTGTTCTTATGGTAATATATTGAAATAATTTCAGAGATTTTGATTTTAATCCAAAT
>NW_021772471.1:0-846 GCF_005508785.2 Acyrthosiphon pisum | reverse complement strand
TTTGTGAAAAACTTTCCTGGATTCTTTAATTGAAGACTTTTGAAAACTACTGGGAATTTTGACCTCCCAATTCATCGACTAGATTTACTTCCCCATCAAACAAGGTACTGAAGTTAAAAATCGAAACATTATTTCAACTACTTATCGTGTATACAGAAACAAAAAATAAAAAAAAAATCACATCGTAGTAAAATCAATACATTTTAACGCTCTACTCAGAATCTGAAATTAAATGTTTATACAATATGGATTATCAATAATTTATTTTTATATTTAATTTTTTATAAGCTAACGTAACTTGGATTTGATTAAAAGTATCACGTTTTTTATTGAGTCAATAAAAATCAGTTAAGATGAAAATTAGTTAATGAAAATATAATTTTAAATACGTTCCATATTATTATCCTCTTGATTCGTTATTATACTTCTTCGGCAGACATAATACTGTCATCGTGGCGGCAATTTTTCACGTCCGTTTACATAATATATTTTTATCTTATTAGCTGGTATATCACGATATTGTTATTGTGTTGTAAGACTCGACGCTTCATTCCATAATATAATATACAGCGTAATATTTTAACACAAAACACTCGTTATCCCCAAAAACACTTTAAAAACTTTTTTCACATCGTTTTAACTTTAAAGTAATATTATAAAACAACGTTTTCGAAAAACAAAAATTAGATTTTTCACTGTTTCTCGTCATTGTCGTATTTTAAGTTTTACTTTTTTTAAATTTTTCTTCTTCTTCTCTGGCATTACAACTCGTCTAGAGTTTTCGACTCCACTGACACCTCCTTCCACTGCGCTTTTCACCTTTTCTTCCCAATCCTGCTTTATTCC
>NW_021772470.1:0-812 GCF_005508785.2 Acyrthosiphon pisum | reverse complement strand
TAGGAAATGCTTATATAAACATTCAATAAAAAATTTCATGTATCTGCAGTTATTCGTTTTTGAATTAGAAAAAGAAAAATCGAAGCAGTTTTACTGTCCCTAAAAGGTGATGACAGACACAAAAAAAAAATAAAAAAATAAATAAAAAATAAAATAAAAAATAAAAAAATAAATAAAAAAAAAAACACACATCATTGTAAAATCAATACATTCATCGTTCCACTCAGAATCTAAAATAACATTTCAAGTTGATCGTAAATGTTTAAACGCTATTCCACCGTGGAGTTAAAATCAATACTATTATAAATAATGATGAAATAAATAACTATTTTTTCAACATTTGACTGGTATAGCTATATAACTACTATTGTAGACTCCTTAAAGGATAATTGTGTGCGAACTCGACTCTATTTTAGTGATTTTACATCTTCACATCTTTAGATTATTTTTATTTTTTTAAGTAAATATTAGATGATCAATTACACTCTGATATTTTCAAACTCAAGACGGGTTGTTCATTTTAAATGTTAATATGTATTGGTATTCATTCCGATTGTATTTTTTTTCGATTTAAATCGGTCACGATTTAGCTTTTTCACGAAGAAGAAATGGACTACAGCATTTATGCTGTTATATAGGAACAAAATATTCTAAGTTAACTTGCACCTTAATAAATACCTAATTTTTCATACATATATATGTACAACACTAATATAGTAACATCAATACTGTATGAGATAAAAGATCAGTTTTTTTTTGGATTTACGCTGCATATAAACATTGAATATAATAATAGTGTTTAGGTCACAATA
>NW_021772469.1:4193-5077 GCF_005508785.2 Acyrthosiphon pisum | reverse complement strand
ATCGATTCGACTGAATTATCTAGCGAAACCAATGCCAAGGGCAAACGATCGAGACGACTCAAATTATCTAGCGAAACCAATGCCAAGGACAAACGATCGATTCGACTGAAATTATCTAGCGAAACCAATGCCAAGGGCAAACGATCGAGACGACTCAAATTATCTAGCGAAACCAATGCCAAGGGTAGTTAGTGGCACGGTAGCCGAATTTTAAAAAAAAAATTACCATCACCGTGCGTAGTGGCACGGCATGAGGAGTTGAAAAAAATTAATATCACCGTGCGTAGTGGTACGGCATGTGAATATTACAATTAAGAACCTCGCCCGAGCGAAGGCCGTCGGTACGGCCCACTGGCCATATGCCTATCAATTATCTAGCGAAACCAATGCCAAGGACAAACGATCGATTCGACTGAAATTATCTAGCGAAACCAATGCCAAGGGCAAACGATCGAGACGACTCAAATTATCTAGCGAAACCTCAGCCAAGCGCAAACGATCGAGACGACTGAAATTATCTAGCGAAACCTCAGCCAAGCGCAAACGATCGATACGACTGAAATTATCTAGCGAAACCAATGCCAAGGGCAAACGATCGAGACGACTGAAATTATCTAGCGAAACCTCAGCCAAGCGCAAACGATCGATACGACTGAAATTATCTAGCGAAACCAATGCCAAGGGCAAACGATCGAGACGACTCAAATTATCTAGCGAAACCTTAGCCAAGCGCAAACGATCGAGACGACTCAAATTATCTAGCGAAACCAATGCCAAGGACAAACGATCGATTCGACTGAAATTATCTAGCGAAACCCAATGCCAAGGGCAAACGATCGAGACGACTCAAATTATCTAGCGAAACCTCAGCCAAGCGCAAACGA
>NW_021772469.1:3217-4143 GCF_005508785.2 Acyrthosiphon pisum | reverse complement strand
TTATCCTAAGTCCATGCACGGCACAGTTGGCACCCGAATCCTTTTCCGGGGAAGCCGCCGCCGTCCGACCGGCACTCTGCCCGTCGGTCGTCGACGCGCCCGCGTGACTATCGAATACCCGGTACCGGGGCTCCGAGACCCCGTAACGTGTTCGGCGCACGCCACCGACGACCGCCCGCGGTGTACCGTCCGCTGCCGAAATCATTTTTTTTTTTCACCTCGAACACCGCCCGTCGAACGCCGACCAATTTATCCTAAGTCCATGCACGGCACAGTGGCACCCGAATCCGCTCCGGGGAAGCCGCCGCCGTCCGACCGGCACTCTGCCCGTCGGTCGTCGACGCGCCCGCGTGACTATCGAATACCCGGTACCGGGGCTCCGAGACCCCGTAACGTGTTCGGCGCACGCCACCGACGACCGCCCGCGGTGTACCGTCCGCTGCCGAAATCATTTTTTTTTTCACCTCGAACACCGCCCGTCGAACGCCGACCAATTTATCCTAAGTCCATGCACGGCACAGTGGCACCCGAATCCGCTCCGGGGAAGCCGCCGCCGTCCGACCGGCACTCTGCCCGTCGGTCGTCGACGCGCCCGCGTGACTATCGAATACCCGGTACCGGGGCTCCGAGACCCCGTAACGTGTTCGGCGCACGCCACCGACGACCGCCCGCGGTGTACCGTCCGCTGCCGAAATCATTTTTTTTTTTCACCTCGAACACCGCCCGTCGAACGCCGACCAATTTATCCTAAGTCCATGCACGGCACAGTGGCACCCGAATCCGTTCCGGGGAAGCCGCCGCCGTCCGACCGGCACTCTGCCCGTCGGTCGTCGACGCGCCCGCGTGACTATCGAATACCCGGTACCGGGGCTCCGAGACCCCGTAACGTGTTCGGCGCACGCCACCGACGACCGCCCGCGGTGTCC
>NW_021772469.1:0-603 GCF_005508785.2 Acyrthosiphon pisum | reverse complement strand
CCCGCGCGAACGGACGCCTTTCGCGGTACGCGGCGCCGGAGCGCCACGCACCGATCATGCGCGCCCGACGCGTGGAACGCGACCGGTGGGCCGATCCGTTCACGCATCGGTCACTGGGGGTCCTGTCCAACCGACAAGACGAACCCCCGAGGCAAAGGGCAGTCTTAACAGATCGCAGCGTGGTAACTGCTCTGCCGAGTACAACACCCAGCCCGGTACTTAAGTCGTCTGCAGACGATTCCGAAAACCCACACCGTTTGCCGCGGGATCACCGCGTTCACCGTTGATGCACGGCCAGCGGGCCCGAGAGCCCGCGCGGCCGAGAATCCGGCTCGTCGTGGACCCGAAGGTCCGTGCTTTGACGCCTTCCCGATGTATACTGGGTTCTCCTCCGCCGTACGGACGATCGTTTTCCCGAGACCGGCCCGAAAGCCGGCCCGGCTGTTTTCTCCAGAGTGGATACGGCCTTAGAGGCGTTCAGGCGTAATCCAACGGATGGTAGCCTCGCACCAACGCCCGCTCGGGCGAGTGCCGAACCAAATGTCCGAACCTGCCGTTCCTCTCGTACTGGGCAGGATTACTATCGTAACGACTGCCGCCGTA
>NW_021772468.1:0-949 GCF_005508785.2 Acyrthosiphon pisum | reverse complement strand
TTTTTTTTTATAAGCATTAAAGTTCAAATGTGACTAAATACGTAAAAATTACGGCAATGTTCAAATAATCTTAAACAGTAATTCATAAAAGTTTTTCTTTTTAATTCTAAGATTTGGAAATTTAATACAAGGCTCCTAACATATTTTTACAATAGCAGTTGCAAAATAAAAGGAATACATTGTCACAATTTTTATTTATAAGCATTTAAAGTTCAAATTTTGACAACATATTATGTAAAAATCACGAAAATTCGTAAATTATTTTATGCTAGAAATTCATAAAAAATTTTCCTTTTATATCTAAGATTTCAAAATGTAATACAAGGCTCATAATATATTTTTACAATAGCAATTGAAAAATAAAAGGAATACATTGTCACAATTTTTATTTATAAGCATTTAAAGTTCAAATTTTGACTAAATACGTAAAAATTACGGCAATGTTCAAATAATCTTAAACAGAAATTCATAAAAGTTTTTCTTTTTAATTCTAAGATTTGGAAATTTAATACAAGGCTCCTAACATATTTTTACAATAGCAGTTGCAAAATAAAAGGAATACATTGTCACAATTTTTATTTATAAGCATTTAAAGTTCAAATTTATACGAAATATGTCAAAATTGCGAAAATTTGCAAGTAATTTAGTGGTTGAAAAATCGTAAAAATTTTTTCTTTTATAACTAAGTTTTTAAAATTTGGTACAAGGTTCTCCATAAGTTTTTCTTTAAAAATAATATATCCTAGACTGACAAATCATCTCCGTTCAGAATCGTTTTTCGTATACAATGATATAATATCATTGGATTCAAATTTAATTCCATCCATTACAGTAACCCACTTGTAACCTACTGTACAGCAGAGCGACATCCACGACTTACCCGCCTTTTTATTATTGTAGCAACTGCCAACTATTGTATCATACAATAGGTAAAAATTCAAATAGCAAT
>NW_021772467.1:0-2028 GCF_005508785.2 Acyrthosiphon pisum | reverse complement strand
TACGTATAATGATTCATTATTTAAGGTCTTCCTCATGCTCATTTACTGGTTTGGTTAGTTGATCAAATTAGACCAAATGATGTCGATGATATAATAAGTGCTGAGTTACCAAACCCCGAAATAGATCCTGAATTATTTGAAATAGTTAAAAAACACATGGTACATGGGCCATGTGGTCATATGCATCCAAATTCTCCATGTATGGGAGAAAACCAAAAATGTTCAAAAAGGTAATAATAAATGTTGATATTCAATATACATATTTAAATCAATTTCATATTAATAACTATTATACATTTTTATAAATATTTTGAATTATAATTTTTATTTTTTAAATTAAGTATCTTTATAAAATGTCATTATTTGTATAACTTATATTTTGTGTTTGTTTAAGTGTAGGTAGGTATTTAGTTATTTTTTAGTGCAAAAGCGCACACATATGTATTTATTAAACTATCTTAGCAATAATGCAGTTTAAACTTTAAACCTCCTCATATATATTCTACATTTTTTTAATTAATGTCTTTTTTGTATAATAACGATGCTGAAGTTAAATTTTTTCGATAGGACTTTCTTTGTAAGTTATGAGTAAAAATTTAATTTTCAAGTTATGAGATAGATATATTCAAGTGCCATGTAGTTACCTACTTAAGGTGGTTTTGCATAACAAATCGTATTAGTTTAAGATTAACATGATTTTGCATTTTTATTGTATACATGTAATGAAAAGAAATGCATATTTAATAAAAAAATTGCGTTTGTTCTATTAGGTATCCGAAAGCATTTACTAACAGTACTATTACTGAATATGATGGTTATCCTTTATACAGACGAAGGGATTTTAGAAGTGGTGGATTTAAATCAACTGTATTACGAAATTCGACCTTGGTAGAAATTGATAATAGATTTATTGTTCCATACAATTCATTACTATTAAAAACATTCAATGCTCATATTAATGTTGAATGGTGTCATTCAGTAAAATCAATTAAATACATTTGTAAATATATTAATAAAGGGTCTGATCAAGCTATATTTGCATTAACGAATAAATTTGATGAAGTTGGAATTTATCAAATTGGACGATATATTAGTACCAACGAGGCAGTTTGGAAAATATTAGGATTTCCGTTGCATCAAAGGCATCCAGTCGTACAGCACTTGGCAGTTCATTTGGAAAATGGTCAGAGAGTATATTTTTCATCCGCAGATAATGTTCAGCATATTTTAAATCATTCAAAAAACACTACATTATTGGCATTTTTTGATCTGTGTCAAGTTGATGATTTTGCTAAAACATTATTATATCATGAAGTGCCAAAATATTTCACATGGGACTCAAATAACCATACATTTAGTAGGCGAAAAAGAGGGAAACTTTTGGAAAATAATATATATTCTACGGATGCAATCGGCAGGGTTTATACAGTACATCCAAATAATGCAGAATGCTATTTTTTGAGATTATTACTACACGTGGTTAAAGGCCCAACTTCTTTTCAAAATTAACGAACGGTTAACAATATTATTTATCCAACTTTTCAACAAGCATGCAAAACACTTAATTTAATAGATGATGACAGTCATTGGTCATTGACATTGACCGAAGCTTCACTGAATGATTCGTCTTCAAAGTTACGATATTTATTTGCACTCATGTTGAGTGCGTGTCAAATATCAGATCCACTTGAATTATGGATTTTACACCGTAATAGTATGTCTGATGATATTTTACATCAATCAAAGGTACTAGATCCAAATAGCACATTTAACGATACAATATACAATAAAACTTTGAGATTACTTAATAATATTTTATTAAAAATAAATGGAAAACAATTACAATACTACAATTTACCGTTGCCTGAATGTGATAGTAATGATAGTAATGATAGTAATGTTAATATGGATAATCAATTTGAATATATGAGGGAAACACAATATGATAAATGTAGTTTGAAAACTGATATTTCCACTAACCGAGCCCAGACTTACTAATGAACAGAGATGTGTATTTGATGCTGTCTA
>NW_021772466.1:0-939 GCF_005508785.2 Acyrthosiphon pisum | reverse complement strand
GAGTATCGCGTAACTAAATTTGTAAACAATGCAAAGTGCATCGTAATCCCAACTCAATCATAACTATTGTAATATAAAATATCGCTAAATAAACTTTTTTTTAATTAAAAATAAAAACTATTTTTTTTTTTATAAAGTTATTTTAAGTTTTTATAGATTATGAGATGTATTGGTGGGCAGTGACAGTGGCCAGGGAGGGGTTTTGGGTATTTGAACCCCTCCCATTGACATTTTCCCTCCTAATAAATATATTGTTTATAGGGTTTGGGACTGCTTGCAAGTTATAAATTTGTCTTATGAAATGGCGAAATTAAATACAAAGTTTGAATTTGCATATTTGTGTACTTTTTAACTTAAATGTACATACAATTGTCGGGAAAAATTATATTTAGATAACATTGAAAAATATCTTAAAAAATATTATGTTTGGTTAGGTACAATAGGCGATAATTTTGAGATTTGGGGAGGCTGAAGCCTAATACCATACTATTATAAAATTGAATAAGCTTAAAAAAATTAATTAAATGTTTGGGAAGAGTGGAGGGCTGTTAAAGTTGTTGGTGGAGCTTGGCTACAGTTGGCCCTATATTCGCATATGTAAGATTTCATAAGTCTCTTTGTGACAAAACTGTGTTTAAACTATAATTGACATCTAGATTGTAGATTGTACGAATGTATGAATATCAGTACGTGTTCGTTTATCACGGTGTTCGCATATAACGTTATTCGTTATTACTTATTTATTAACCTAGTATTGTATGCCAGTATTTTTAAAAATTAAGTTGTTATTTATGTATTTATTTATCAGGTTTATATACCTACTTATTTTTTAGCTTTTATTACCAAAATTGCAATATGTTTTATGATTTTTCAAAAATAATATAAAAATGTTGCTACATAGTACATATATTTAAGCATATTTTGACTGCATATTTCGAT
>NW_021772465.1:0-1135 GCF_005508785.2 Acyrthosiphon pisum | reverse complement strand
TACACGTTTACCTATATTATGCAGTGCATTCTGTGAATCATTCCAACTTACAATTAGACGTTTTTGTTTTATATATATAGGCCCGTGAGATACTACTTAGGTACATTACATATATAGATGGTATCATGAATATTCAAACACCGAACCTGAATAATACCTAAATACGTGTGAACACAAATTAAAGGGTGCAGTTGAATGAAATGTAAAATATTTAACACCATATGGTTCCGTATAGAGATTATTATGTTTTAGAAATAGAGCATACATAGGTGTGGTTGGTATATATTTTATATAGTTATGACTTATATATGAGATAGATATTGCATCTAGTGAAATTTCAACACTATATAATATGTCAAATAGGTACACACTATTTATCAACCGTATATTATGTCATTAAAGATATAGGTATAGCTGGTAATATAGGTATAAGTGAACTGCAGTTTATAATATGGATAAAGTGCAGTCAAGTAAATGCGTACAATATAGAATAAGTATAAACATATTCTAGATAGGTGGTATATCATTTATATTATGTTTTAGATTCTGAGTGGAACGATGAATGTATTGATTTTACAATGATGTGTGTTTTTTTTTTTATTTTTTTTTTTATTTTTTTTTGTGTCTGTCATCACGTTTTAGGACAGTAAAAGTGCTTGGATTTTCTTCAACAGTACCTTTTCTGATAGGAAAGTGAATCTAGTTGGTACTTTGGGGGGTCAAAAGTAAATTTTTTCCAATAGTTTTCAAACGCGCCGTGAAAAACAAAAGAAAAATTAAGGAAAAACGGGAATTTTTACGCAAAATCTGTTTTCGAGAAAATCAATTTTGGTTTTTGGTGTAACTTTAAAACAAATGACCGTAGATATATGAAATTTTGACTGAATGTTTATCTTAGCATTTTCTATACACCATAACATTTTCAAAATATTTTGATTTATTTTGAGCTCTTTACGGACATTTTCATTTTCCATTTTTTTTTTAGTTTTTTTTCTAAAAATATCAATAAAATTTTATTTGTTGGATAAAAAAGCTTGAAAATTTAATAGAAGGCTCCTAATATATTGTTTCAAAGGCAGATGAAAAATATTAAAAATCGTTAGTCACAGTTTTTTTTTATAAACATTTAAAGTTC
>NW_021772464.1:0-1091 GCF_005508785.2 Acyrthosiphon pisum | reverse complement strand
TCTGGTCCCGCGAAAGAAGTATAATATTTTACATTTACGTAAAAAAAAAATTAAAAAGAAATAGAGTCTGAGTATAAAGATGTTTTATATCACAGTAATGTACGTTGGCTAAGTAGAGGAAAAATTTTGAAAAGATTATTTTTCCTGCGCCATGAAATCGAAATTATTTTAATTGAAAAAAATAAACAATATACACAATTAAATGATGGTGAATGGCTATGGGATTTAGCAATATTAACAGATATAACACATCATCTGAACTTGTTAAATCTAAAACTACAAGGAAAAAAAAACTCGTAAGTACATTGTTCGGTTCAGTAAAAGCTTTCCAAAATAAATTATCTTTATTTCTAAATCAAATTGAAGAATTAAATTTCTCCCATTTTGAATGTTGTGCTACTTTAAAAACAGAAGATTGTGGTATATTTCTAAAACAAAGGTGCATTAAAATTATTAACACACTTATTCGTGAATTTGAAAATCGTTTTAAAGACATTCGAACTAAAGAACCAATTATAAATCTATTTGAAAATCAATTTAATATAAATCCGGAAATTGTCGAAGCTTCTTTACAATTAGAAATTATAGAACTCCAATCTAATAATTCTTTATGAACAACATTTAATAATTTGACAAGCTCTCAATATCTTGTTAATTTTTATTCAAATTTGTCTGAAGAAGATTTTCCAAATGTTCGGAAGTTTGCTGCTAAGATGTCTTGTATATTTGGTTCAACATATATTTGTGAGCAAGTATTTTCAACGATGAAAATTAACAAAAGTAATACTCGATCTCGCATCACAAATGAACATCTACACGCCGTTCTCCGGGTAAATTCTACCAAATTAGAACCTAATAGCAATGTCCTCTGTCAACAGAAACAAGCTCATAGTTCTCATTAACAAATTAATACATTTTAAAACATGTTTTGTAAGTGTAAAACGATATTTTGTATAGTTTATATTTATTTTTATATGTGTTTTAATAATTTATTTAAAAATATTTTTTGAAATGTAAGCCGATTTAATTTTCTTTCATTTGTAGTAATTATTAAGTTAAGTATTAAATAAAGTCATTAAAATTATTAAGTA
>NW_021772463.1:0-776 GCF_005508785.2 Acyrthosiphon pisum | reverse complement strand
CACGTTTCAACGGTCGAAGTAGTAAATATTTTGTGATATGTAATGGGCATGTACTAATATGTATAAGTATAACTGAAGGTAGTATAAACCCGCTTTTACTTATTCGAACCATACTATTTGGTTCTCCTTGTAAAAGCATTTAGCAATCTTATCTATAAGTGATCATAGATTGCTATGAACACGAAGCAGCGGTTTCTTCATTACAACAACAACTTTTAGGACCACACCCAAGGCGCCTGCGAGTTCCGTATACTGACCAGATCAAAGGAGTTGACAGCATATATAAGGGAGACAGGTGCACAGCCTGATCAGATGTACCTGGACCAGCAAGACCCACGTCACTTCACGCCACCAGCCATTATACACCGCTACACCGCTACTACCACGGAATCATATTATATTCTACATTACTACTATATCTATACTAAAGCCAACGAGAGAGTACTATTCCTTCGCGCATCCAAATGATCGAGCTCCGCGGTTTCGTACCCAAATTTCTCCCACTCTACCATCTAGTTGCCGCCGTAAATACCCACACTCACTAAGCGACGACGGTGGTGGCAGCTAGTGATGGGCGCAACCGACTAGTTTTGACTATCGATAGTCTATCGATAGTTTAAAAAACTACCGAGTGATTTTTCAATTGAATAGATATTATTATTCATCGATTGTTTTTAAAACCATCGAATGAATTCCTCGATAGTTTTCATTCGTTAGCGGAACTGACTAGTTTTAACTATCGATAGTTTAAAAAACTACCGAGTGATTTTTCAATT
>NW_021772462.1:0-1322 GCF_005508785.2 Acyrthosiphon pisum | reverse complement strand
ATATACTAATATATATTATAGTTTATATATGGGATAGTCAATTATTTCACAAACTACTATATATAGGTACTATCTGTCGTACTTGATTGAAACTTGATTTAGATATTTGTATTTATTAGTTTTTTTTCTACTATAATAATTTATTATGTTGTAATAAGTACCTTCTTATTGTTTGAAACTATGATGATGAATTGCATATTATTATTACTAAATATCATTAATAGTCATAAAACTGTTTTAGCTGACGGGTCTGAGTGCATAATAGGTAAAGCTATGAACTCAATTTCATTCAATGGGAAAAGCATCATTTTTTTCTTTATTTCAGTTAAGGTAATACTTTTCGTATTTTCTGATAAATTACTAACCACATAAATATTTAATTTGGAAGATTTGATTGGCTTTTCATACATATTTTTTTAAAATAAAAATGGTACACCAATAATAGCAATGTTGTTATTACTCTTAAAGTGTGCAATATTTAAAACTTTAATAACTATATCATCTGTGGTTAAAATATAGCAATCAGAATTATTGTTTGTTTTGATTTTGATATTATTCAATACAAAAACGTTGTACTGAGGGTCAATAGTATTAGATGTTAAAGGTCCTTTAGAATGTTTTTTTTTTAAAGAGTTTTTAACTCTTGAATCTGATTTAAAATCGCACATTTCACTATATCTTTTAACAACTTGTTGTAATGGTTTTTCATGTTTCCTCACCATACTTTTAAGATTTTTCATATAATTTTCAAAATAAAAAGCACTACAGTTGTCAAGTGGCCCAAAATTAATATAATCATCAACTAGATGTACAATACTATGGATATTATTTGATAAATAATGCTTTCCATATAAATGCTGATAATTCTCAACAAAGTAATCAAGTAAATCTTTGGAAAATTGAACATAATCTTTTTTATCAGGACTAAGGAGAATTGTCATTGCAATACTAAGCGAATGGAAATGTACATAACATTCATGCGACAATACATCTTTTAAAACCAAGGGACCAGTATAAAGCAAGAATTGTCTCATTTCTGTTGCCTTCCAACGGTGTATTGCCTCTACTTCTCTAGGTTTACGTGAAAAATCACATGTTATATATTTTTTTAGTCCTAATAGCGAAGAACTAATTTGTTGGGTCTTTCGACTTGGTAAGCGAACATTTAATGGTCCTTTGTGAGTCCATAGTATAATTAATTTTTTCATTACACCCAAACATATTAGATGCATGTAATCCAATGAAAAAATCTTTACAACATCAATACCAGGTATTTCAATTATATTGGACAATCCACTTGATACATGGTGGTCATCATATGT
>NW_021772461.1:0-1016 GCF_005508785.2 Acyrthosiphon pisum | reverse complement strand
TCATAAACAGTAAAAATTATCAAAGTCCCCATTTTACTGTACTACTTTTATTTTTAAACTATGAGAACTTTTTTCGTATTTGTGATATCGAAAAATTAAAAACAATGTTGCACAGTCTATGTTCTCTTCTTCCTAGTAGGAACATTTGGTTGCATAACATGAACTATAAGTTTAGCCATAGTGGTTCTTATGCACGCAAAACCATTTTTACTATGTTTTACATTTGTAAAACGGAGACCACACATGCGTGTGTAGCATCCTCTTAATAATATTTGTCATTCCGAAATTTATTCAATTCAGCGTAGCCCGCAGATTAAATAAATATATTAGTAAAAAGGTGGGTAAGTGGATGTCGCTCTGCTGTACAGTAGGTTAGAAGTGGGTCACTGTATAATGGACAGTATTAAATTTGAATTCAATGATATAATATCACTGTATAAGAAAAACGATTCTGAGCGGAGACGGTATATCAGTCTATGTATTAGACATATATATACTTATCTATGGTATTAAAAAAAAATTGACCTATAATAGGTACCTATAATAAATTCCAAATTAATCATATCATAATATCTATTAGGTACTTATAAGTTATAACGCGTTATACATCAACAAAAAACCGTGGTAAAATCATAGATATATAATAGTATACTTTAGAAGTTTCAAGTACCCACGAATAATATTATACAATCACAACAAAATAACTTAAATAGTTATCCTAGGTTTTTAATATGTAATTTCGTCCAAATTTGTACTTAAAATGACTATAAAAATAAACTGTGTAAATGTATTTTTTAGATTTTTTGGTAACAGAATTAATTACTTACGTGGAATCTTGTTTTAAATTTTTAATTCTTAGATACAAAAATTGAACATTTTATAAATTTTTAACTACAAAATAATTTTTCAAATTAAGATTTGATAAATTTTGTCAAAATTTGATCTTTAAATGCTTATAAAAAAAAATTGTGCCTATGTATTTTTAATATTTTTCAACTGATATTGTAACAATATAT
>NW_021772460.1:0-807 GCF_005508785.2 Acyrthosiphon pisum | reverse complement strand
CATGATTTGTGCTACTCGATGGGGAACGTATGTTTTTAGCCGGCTGCTTTGGCTGTTCAACCATCGTAGTACTATTGTTGAGTCCGTCCATAGTTTGAACTGATGAACGTTGATTTGCCATGACTCAGAAACCCGTTGAGCCAGCTCAGCTAATAACAATGCACCGTTCAACTGAAGCCGCGGGATTGTGCTTCCCATTAACGGGGCTACTCGAGTTTTTGCACATAGAAGCCTGGAATGCCATTTCCCATCACTACTCTGGGAACGAATGTAGATACAGGCGCCATACGCTTCCTCGGAGGCGTCACAAAATCCATGTACATCTATGATATTGGTACGTCCAGGTATAGCCTTTCAGGGAATGGATAATGCTCTTACTCGCTCAAGCCGAATGTCTACTGGAAGTCTTGCGTCCCAGTCTATCTTCGTGGACCACAGCTATTGCAGGAATATTTTCCTTCTCACTAGAACTGGTGACAGGAATCCTAGTGGATCGAAGATTCTGTTTAGGTCGGAGAGTATAGCTCTTTTAGATAGCGCACCTTCTGTGGATCGTGATACGATGTCATATTGAAAATGGTCTGCGACTGGCTTCCATTGCAACCCCGGTGACTTGACTGTATCATCGTCTCCTATGTTTAATACGAACAAAGGGTCATCAACACGCTTGGATATGTTTTGAAGAACCAACTCGGAATTGGAACACCATTTCCTCAACGGTAACTTTGCTGAATCTAGCACTGCACTGAGGTCTCTTTGCAATTGATAGCAGTCATCTTCTGTGTCGGCTCCCGTCATTAAATCATC
>NW_021772459.1:0-1806 GCF_005508785.2 Acyrthosiphon pisum | reverse complement strand
ACTCCCATTCAAAAATATAAAAATACATAGGCACAATTTTTTTTTATAAGCATTTAAAGTTCAAATTTTGACTAAATACGTAAAAATTACGGCAATGTTCAAATAATCTTAAACAGAAATTCATAAAAGTTTTTCTTTTTAATTCTAAGATTTGGGAAATTTAATACAAGGCTCGTAACATATTTTTACTATAGCAGTTGCAAAATAAAAGGAATACATTGTCACAATTTTTATTTATAAGCATTTAAAGTTCAAATTTTGACAACATATTATGTAAAAATCACGAAAATTCGGAAATTATTTTATGCTAGAAATTCATAAAAAATTTTCCTTTTATATCTAAGATTTCAAAATTTAATACAAGGCTCATAATATATTTTTACAATAGCAATTGAAAAATAAAAGAAATATATAGTCACGATTTTTTTTTTATAAGCATTTAAAGTTCAAATTTTGACTAAATACGTAAAAATTACGGCAATGTTCAAATTATCTTAGACAGAAATTCATAAAAGTTTTTCTTTTTAATTCTAAGATTTGGAAATTTAATACAAGGCTCCTAACATATTTTTACAATAGCAGTTGCAAAATAAAAGGAATACATTGTCACAATTTTTATTTATAAGCATTTAAAGTTCAAATTTATACGAAATATGTCAAAATTGCGAAAATTTGCAAGTAATTTAGTGGTTGAAAAATCGTAAAAATTTTTTCTTTTATAACTAAGTTTTTAAAATTTGGTACAAGGTTCTCCATAAGTTTTTCTTTAAAAATAATATATCCTAGACTGACAAATCATCTCCGTTCAGAATCGTTGTTCGTATACAATGATATAATATCATTGGATTCAAATTTAATTCCATCCATTACAGTAACCCACTTGTAACCTACTGTACAGCAGAGCGACATCCACGACTTACCCGCCTTTTTTTAAATATAAATTAATTAATTCAAGTTTGTTGTGTAAATGTGTAATAGTAATAAATGTGTGCTGAGAACTTGTATAGTTCAAAGCAAGAGACATATTATGCACTTCATTATAATACCGGAGAAAAAATTCAATGAATTTTTCTAATTTTTAAAGTACTTACGTACTTCATTTAAGTATTTTAATGACAGAAACTCAGTGGAATAGCCGTAACTATGGGGAAACTGGGGAGGTAAAAGCCCCCCTAACATTTATTTTAGCCCCTCTGGCCCCCTGTCATAATTCCTATTATCTTACCAACGGTAGCTACATAACAAATTTTTAATTTTAAATAGATATGATTTTATTTTTTTATACAAAAAAATGTCGTGTAGATTTTATTATATACCTACTACATATAAGTTGTAAATAAGGTAAATAATAAACACAAAAATAGTCTTCACCCAGAAAAATAGACTGAGGATTTTATTTTTGTAATATTAATCGATCAATGTATAAATATGGTGATGCGGTTAACGACTCGCATTTATTCATTTAATTGTATTATCATTTAACAATCACCAGGGTAATTTAAAACGTCTAAGGAGTAGGTGCACCGGACGCACCCGTGGGGCACGTCAACCGCAGGTAGATTACCTACTTAGTACCCAAAGCTGGGCAGTAACTAGTTAAAAAGTTAAAAGTTAAGTTAAAAGTTACTTTTTTGATAACTTTTAACTTAACTAGTTAAAAAAAAAATAGAATATAGAAAATAACTTAATTAGTAACTAAGTTATTTATTTTAGATTCTGAACGAAGTGATGAATGTATTGATTTTACAATGATGTGTGTTTTTTTTTTTTTTTTTGTGTCTGACGACAACTTTTGGAGCAGTAAAA
>NW_021772458.1:4587-5845 GCF_005508785.2 Acyrthosiphon pisum | reverse complement strand
TTTCACAAACAACGTTACAGCTATATTGTACAAAGCGTATGCTGAATTTCAAAAATCATACTACGAGAGAGAATATAGCGAGCCTCTACTTGCAAAAAACATTTTCCAGCAATTTGTACCAATCATAGTCGTGGATTTATCACGACAGAACGACAATGTAAAATCATCGACTGTAGATTTACGCATCGATTTCGAAACAGACAAAGCTATTCCAGCAAAGACTGCAGCATATTGCCTCATCTTACACGATCAAATTATAACTTATAGTCCATTTAATGGTGATGTAAGGAAGTTGTAAATAATTTTGTAAAATAAAAATACTTTTTTTTTTAAATATCGCGTTGTTTTTATTATTATTATGCATTATGCATTAATTATTAATTAATGATAATATTTCACACACAATTATTAAAAAAAACTTAATTTTCTGCTGGCTTTAGATTTCTCTTTTAATGTGTATGCCCTTGTCCTAGGTCTGTTGACTTCAGGCTAAAAAAAATTGTTTTGTTTAGTTTAAATTAATATTATATAAAAATATATTTTGAAATACCTCAGGCATAACTGATGCGCCTAACGACCCCTTGCTAGTTGGCTGGTTGCATGAAGTGTCAATTGTGCTACAAAGCATGAGTTCCATACCGGTAAACTGGCACTAATTGATGCAGGATCAATATGGAGCAAATAGTATTCCAATTTATGTAATTCGGTATCCTTTGGAAACGGCATTGAAGTCCCGAGAAATTTACAAATTTCACATGCCTCGAGCAATACTTTAGGACGTGTTTCGGTTACTTTTATTTTGATAGATTCTTGTATATCATCCTTTATATTAATTAAACGCAGAGCATTCTCCTCACTTAACTGAATACACTGATCATCAAGCAGACATCTAATTGATAAGAAGTTGGATCCTTTACTTTGAGCGATTGTAACTTCCTTGTATTCTTCACAATATAAATACTTTAGCTCCAAGAATGCTTTTCTATCGAGAAGAGGTATTAATGATTCAAAAAACTCGGTAGTCATTTCCACGCGTTGAGAATGTACATAAACATGAACAACACAATTTAATAATGAAACTGTATCGAGTCCTATATTTATATAAACATTTTCATCTAAGAAGAAAGTCGAACAGTCGATAAGTTGACCAGCCATTTTGATACACTGAGTAATATATGAATGTACTTGTCAAATTGAAGAGCGGAATGCGACTGACTTGTCTATGCTCGTGTCACGTATTTATGCGTGTCTCGTTAGA
>NW_021772458.1:0-1347 GCF_005508785.2 Acyrthosiphon pisum | reverse complement strand
TACAGTGCATGTCTAAGATACTCATACTTCGGAAATACTGGAAAACCGCAACTGTAATTATGATCCTAAACCAGGAAAACTCCACTCGGCTCCAGAAAACTATCGTCCAATATCGTTACTCAATACTATGTCAAAAATCCTTGAAAAATTAATCTTGTTCCGGCTGAAAAAATATATTGAACCTCGTCCAGAACAACATGCTTTCAGAACAGGACACTCCACCACACTACAACTAACCAAGCTAATTGACGACCTATCTGTCAGCCAAGGCTGAAAACAACGTACTGCAGCACTATTCCTAGATATGGAAAAAGCATTTGACAGGGTATGGCACAACGGTCTTATTCACAAACTCCTTGGTACGAGAACTCCCATAAACTTAGTAAAACTTATTAAATCATTCCTGACCAATCGCGGAACGTGTAATCCAAACTCTTAAAAATAATATATATAAACATTTTACTGCGACAGGTACATGGAATTGGTACAATACAATATCAAAAATTATACATAACTTTAATAATACAAAACATAGAACAATCAAATGTACACCTAATGAAGCTCGAATGAGTACAAACAGAATTAAATTTAATACATATAAAAATTCTGAAACATTGTACAAACCAAAATTTATGGTTAACGATAAAGTACGAATATCTAAGTATAAACATGTATTTAGTAAAGGATATACACCAAATTGGGCAATGGAAATATTTACAGTTTCAAAAGTTTTACAGACAAATCCAGTAACTTATCAACTAAAGGATGAATCAGGTAGTATAATTTTAGGTGGTTTTTATGAACAGGAAATTAAATTAACTGATTTTCAAAACACCTTTCTCATTGAACGTATTGTAAAAAAAGTTGGGAATGAAATGCTTGTTAAATGGTTAGGTTTTGATTCAAGTCAAAATTCATGGATATCATCATCAGATATTTTAAAATAATTTTTTTATGTATAATTTTTTGTTAATTTTTTTTTTTTTAAATGAAATAAAAATATAAGTTTTTTTTTTTAAGTCGAATTAATTATTTTACATCATCTCCTGATCCTCAATAGTCTGTTTGGTCAACTTAATGTATCCACAATCGATAAAAATCGTTAATATAGGGGGTTCACGAAATTCACGAACGAATTTCTAAGCGCCAATTAAATTGTCGCATACGCCTGATTAAATAATTATTATTATTTTGTCGCTTACCTCATGCAACAAAGTCGCTTACGTATTTTTTTCGAAATTAATGTGACTTAGGATCAATTTTTAAGTTATTGCCTAAACGACATGTCGCTTTCGTCCAATCTTTAAATGGCAAAATGACATGCTTAAGTTTATATTGTCGCTTAGC
>NW_021772457.1:0-714 GCF_005508785.2 Acyrthosiphon pisum | reverse complement strand
TCTTGACCCACGCGTGGCATACTAAATATACGATTAGCAGACCAACCCTATAACCACTATTACAAGTTTCCGGGGTGCTGAGCCCCTCCAGCTGCCACAAGTTGTACTTATGATTCTGTGTGGGTCAGAGAGATAAATAAATAGTGCGCTAAAAATCTGACATCCTCTTAAGTGTCATCAAGTTGAAGAAGCTGTTAATTGTTGATATTTAACATCAACTGTAGTAGGTATGATTGAAAGTTAAAGTAATTATCAAGGCTGTGAATTGAATGCGGTAAAAAAGTGTAAAATATTCACTTAAACTATTCAAAACAATGCTCTATAAAAAAAAGTCTTTATTACAAAACTATTGAAATTAATAAATAATAATAAAATTGGTTAACAAAAAAAAAAAAATTTTAAATTCACATACTAGCTATATGAGACCAAAAAATCATGTAAATATTTGAGCTAACCCATTAAATTATATGCTAAAGAAGATTTCGTATTTGAACTATAAATAAAACAAAACAAATTTTGGCCGTATCCTTTATTTCATACCTTGTGTAACAAAAAAATATGCAAATGCATTAAATTCACAGCCGGGTAATAAGTAATGATTTATCTGTAGGCGAAACTGGGGTGCAGTGAGACTGGTATTGGTAACGGTGTTACAATAATACTGATCTCCCAAAAATACATACAAATAGTTCAAACAAATCATTAAGCTAACTT
>NW_021772456.1:0-2186 GCF_005508785.2 Acyrthosiphon pisum | reverse complement strand
AATACTGTCCATTATACAGTGACCCACTTCTAACCTACTGTACAGCAGAGCGACATCCACTTACCCGCCTTTTTTGAATTTTAAATGCTTATAAAAAAAAACTGTGACTAACGATTTTTAATATTTTTCATCTACCTTTGAAACAATATACTAGGAGCCTTCTATTAAATTTTCAAGCTTTTTTATCCAACAAATACAATTTTAATGATATTTTTAGAAAAAAAACTAAAAAAAATTGGAAAATGAAAATGTCCATAAAGAGCTCAAAATAAATCAAAATATTTTGAAAATGTTATGGTGTATAGAAAATGCTAAGATAAACATTCAGTCAAAATTTCATATATCTATGGTCATTTTTTTTAAAGTTACACCAAAAACCAAAATCGATTTTCTCGAAAACAGATTTTGCGTAAAAATTCCCGTTTTTCCTTAATTTTTCTTTTGTTTTTCCCGGCGCTTTTGAAAACTACATGGAAATTTAAATTTTGTCCTCCCCAATGCACCAACGATATTCACTTTCTGATCGAAAAATAAAAAAATAAAAAAATAAAAACACACATTGTAAAATCAATACATTCATCGTTCCACTCAGAATCTAAAATCAAACATTTAATCGTAGGGGTAACGGAATGACGTATCAAAATAATAGAATTAATAATTTTAATAATCGTAATAATTATAATAACGGGTACAGAAATATTAGTCGCGGAGGAATTAATAATTATAATAATAATCGCGGCGGATACAGTAATTTTAATAATCGAAATGGATATAATAACAACGGTTATAGACAAAACTTTAATAATGGTAATAATTATCAGCAAACTAATAATCACGATAGAAGTTACACCGGATGTTACACATGCGGGAAGGCTGGTCATATCGCAAAAGATTGCTGGCAATCGGTCGGTCGTCCGAAGGCAGAGCGACATCCACTTACCCGCCTTTTTTGAATTTTAAATACTTATAAAAAAAAACTGTGACTAACGATTTTTAATATTTTTCATCTACCTTGAAACAATATACTAGGAGCCTTCTATTAAATTTTCAAGCTTTTTTATCCAACAAATACAATTTTATTGATATTTTAGAAAAAAAAACTAAAAAAAAAATGGAAAATGAAAATGTCCATAAAGAGCTCAAAATAAATCAAAATATTTTGAAAATGTTATGGTGTATAGAAAATGCTAAGATAAACATTCAGTCAAAATTTCATATATCTACGGTCATTTTTTTTAAAGTTACACCAAAAACCAAAATCGATTTTCTCGAAAACAGATTTTGCGTAAAAATTCCCGTTTTTCCTTAATTTTTCTTTTGTTTTTCCCGGCGCTTTTGAAAACTACATGGAAATTTAAATTTTGTCCTCCCCAATGCACCAACGATATTCACTTTCTGATCGAAAAATAAAAAAATAAAAAAATAAAAAAATAAAAACACACATTGTAAAATCAATACATTCATCGTTCCACTCAGAATCTAAAATCAAACATTTAATCGTAGGGGTAACGGAATGACGTATCAAAATAATAGAATTAATAATTTTAATAATCGTAATAATTATAATAACGGGTACAGAAATATTAGTCGCGGAGGAAATAATAATTATAATAATAATCGCGGCGGATACAGTAATTTTAATAATCGAAATGGATATAATAACAACGGTTATAGACAAAACTTTAATAATGGTAATAATTATCAGCAAACTAATAATCAGGATAGAAGTGACACCGGATTTTACACATGCGGGAAGGCTGGTCATATCGCAAAAGATTGCTGGCAATCGGTCGGTCGTCCGAACGGTCGATCGAGCGGAAACGCAAATGATAATCGAAATAACGGAGCGCGTAATGATAGCAACGGCAACAGTAATAGAAATAATACTAATCAGAATTTACATTGCAGTTATTGTAATAAAGTAGGTCATGAGATTTCAAGTTGTTTCACGAAACACACACATAGAAATCTGTAGTTATTATAACACCAACGCGTGTCGATTTATTACACATTTGCTCGTCGTTTTTGCGCTAAGACACTTTAGCAGTTACCATAACTTTTATTTATTTAGTGAAATTGACCATTTAAACATCGTGTCAATTTAGCAAAAATTAGAGGTTGAAATAACACCAGAGGGTTTTAAAGTAACAAAACCATTTCTTTATGTTAAGGAGTAATAATTCTTA
>NW_021772455.1:0-1000 GCF_005508785.2 Acyrthosiphon pisum | reverse complement strand
TGACAAGTGAATATAAAAATAAATGTTTAGGTTTAGCGGATTACGTCAAAGAATGAAAACAAAAATTTTACATTAAACATTATCGGTGGTTGGTGGCCATTAGTTACCTCTGTTACCCCACTCCAAAGATATGCTACTAATTTATATGCACACTATAATATGATATTGGTACAAATTGTAATAAATAGTTTTGACTTAATATGATATAAATAATTACAATTATTGGTTAACTCTAATAAATGAAAAATTAATAGTTATACACATAATAATTATATATGCAGATATATATAAATATTAAATACATATAATATATAGGTATCTGGTATCTGGTATATCATATATTATATTATGATAGAAACAATCACGATATTATAATATTGTGTTTACACTATTTTAGATTAATGAAAAAAAAATAACTATAAATCATAATAATACTATATTATAACGTTGATATTAATTGTGTTCCATTCAGTGGTGATATACCCATGATTTATATAGTTCTCGTGTATAGCTTAAAAAGTAGTACTCTTTGGATGGGAGGGGATATTATAATCCTTTAAACATTTTTTATAATATAATTTTTAAATAGTATTTAATATATATTTTTATTTTTTAGTTTGGTATCTTATTTTTTCATAATTATATGCTTAACTTATGTTGGTATAGCACATATTTATATTATATTCAAAACATAACAAATATTTACATTTATGATGCGTAATATCATATATATTATAAAATGCTTAAAGCATTTATGTATGTACAATTTGTAAATACTATCAGTATGCATTTTACCAGTGATCTTCAACCTGTCTGGACTCGCAACACACTTTTTCAAGCCTACATTTTTCACGACTCACGTAAGTTTTCTAGAAAAACCAAAAAAAAAAACAAAAATTGCTTAATGCAATTATTACTAATTGAAAATGCATAGCATTCACACGAAAAAATATACCTAATAAAATAAAAATACGACACAAAAATTTAGAATGATATTTGT
>NW_021772454.1:0-790 GCF_005508785.2 Acyrthosiphon pisum | reverse complement strand
CCAGAGTACCATGATAATATTTTTTTTTCATAAAATGGGGTTACTTTGATATCACATTAAGAAATATAGGTATCGAAATTGCCCGTTGTGTTACTTTGATAGCATATTAAAAAATATTGATATCTCAAAAGATAATTTCAGAATTTTAAAAATTAAAACGTTAAAATATTGAATTAGTTGTAACTAATATTTAATTTTGAGAGTTTTATCGTTAACACTACAGAAGTTATCCATATAATAAAAAACGAAATTGTCATAAAACAGTAAAAAATTATCAAAGTTACCCTATTTTACTGTACTACTTTTATTTTTAAACTATGAGAACTTTTTTCGTATTTGTGATATCGAAAAATTAAAAACAATGTTGTAGGTACAGTCTATGTTCTCTTCTTCCTAGTAGGAACATTTGGTTGCATAACATGAACTATAAGTTTAGCCATAGTGGTTCTTATCCACGCAAAACAATTTTTACTATGTTTTACATTTGTAAAACGGAGACCACACATGCGTGTGTAGCATCCTCTTAATAATATTTGTCATTCCGAATTTATTCAATTCAGCGTAGCCTGCAGATTAAATAAATATATTAGTAAAAAATAAAAATCAAGTAATAACCAAAGTTATAAATAGAAGATTTCGTACCCAACCGTAATCCCTAAGATAGTATAATTTTCTATAATAATATCCATTGCTGCATATTGACAAAAGCTAAAACACTAAAATGTGCATTCACACAATACTGTTTTAATCGTGAATTCGTGAACAGTTATCATTAATTGGCATGGAAAAA
>NW_021772453.1:0-798 GCF_005508785.2 Acyrthosiphon pisum | reverse complement strand
AACAAATGACCGTAGATATATGAAATTTTCACAGGTTGTTTATATTGTATTTTCTATACACGGTAAAATTTTGAAAATATTTTGATTTATTTTGAGCTCTTTACGGACATTTTCATTTTCCATTTTTTTTTTAGTTTTTTTTCTAAAAATATCAATAAAATTTTATTTGTTGGATAAAAAAGCTTGAAAATATAATAGAAGGCTCCTAGTATATTGTTTCAAAGGCAGATGAAAAATATTAAAAATCGTTAGTCACAGTTTTTTTTTATAAGCATTTAAAGTTCAAAAAATGACAAAATATGGAAAAATCACGAAAATTTGCAAATTATTTCGAGTTAGAAATTCATAAAAATTTTTCTTTTTAAATCTAAGATATGAAAATGTAATACAAGATTCCTTATAAGATTATCTACCTTTATCAAACAAAAAATATCTATAAGAAAGTCAAATTAAATTTTTATGATCGTTTGAAATTCAAATTTTTACAACATTGGATATTCACTCGATTTCTCATGTAGCGATTTCCTTATTTTGTTGTAATTCAAAAACGAATAACTGCAGATACATGAAAATTTTACTAAATGTTTATATTAGCATTTCCTATACACCATACAATTTTGAAAATATTTTGACTCTTTTTGAGCTGTTTACGGACATTGTAAGTTTTCAATTTTTTTAGTTTTTTTTTCTATAAATATCAATAAAGTTTTATCTGTTGGGCCAAAAAGTGTATAAATTTAATACAAAGCTCCTGATATATTGCTACAATATCAGTTTAAAAATATTAAAAATACATAG
>NW_021772452.1:0-926 GCF_005508785.2 Acyrthosiphon pisum | reverse complement strand
AAAAAATATAATTTTGATAACACGCTGTATAAGATTAAATTCATGTACTTTACTTTTCTTGAAAAAACTTATTAATTCATTTTGATGACGATTGCTCAGAGATGTATTCACTATTTGATTTTTCATATTTTTTTGAAGAAGTAATTAGTTTTAAAAATTGTGGGTGTTCTAAAAGAAATGTATGAAATTCTGTACATGAAACATTTTTAAAATGTTGTTTTACGATTATTATCGATCTAATTGTGTCCACAAGAAATCGATTTTTCTCATCTGTCCATAAAACATTTGTAATTGAAAATACTCTTTCTACCGACGCGTTAGTTCCTGGAATAGCCATTGAATACTCTAAAATAACCGTAAAATATTTATTTGGAATGTTATTTTTTTCTAGAATTTTAAATATTTCACACCACCTATCTTCGACTTTTGAACCATTTTTTCAGTTTTGCATTTTAACCTTCATTACATTTATCACATGATTAAATTCGTCAAAAAGTTCATCTTCATCGAATTTCAGTGTTGGATTATTTTTAATAATATATTTAAAACTTTCTTGAATGTCACTCCAAATCGGAAAATCTAGTACTTGAATCCAACGAAAAACTTTTAGTGGTTCAAAGTGATATCCCCATTTTTCCACGTACGATAAAATTGTAAAATATTATATTAACGATTATCAACAAGTCGACAAAACTCAACGATTGTTGGAACTAAACTAATAGCTATTCGCTATAATAACGATAAATGTATTCACAAAACTTAGTTTCAGTGATATAAATAGATAGAATCGAAAGCATATTCCGATAACGGTCAATCCGATAACTCCGATAAGCTCCTGTATAACTCGTAGACATACCCCATACTGGTAAATTCAGACAATCACAAGATTACAATTATAATCATTATTCATTACTTTCGTAAGTTTC
>NW_021772451.1:0-840 GCF_005508785.2 Acyrthosiphon pisum | reverse complement strand
AAACCATTCCATTTAGTCGGTAATATCGAAACGGAAATTTTCGTTAGGTAATAATATATATAATACGCAAACATCTACGTACGCCGTCGGAACGTGTTCAAATTTATAACCCATATGTAAGTGACGAAATTCATTGGGGAATAATGATTTTTAACGGGATATTAATTAAAATGTCACAGCTGAAAAGATCGCCAACAGATGTGTGCGCGATTCCGAACCTATGAAAACAATATATTTTCTAGACGTCGGGGAAATAAATTGCTCGGAATTTGTATATAGCTGCAGGTGGAATTTAGAACGTCACTGCAGCTCTACTAAATCATTAATATGTCTGCAAGCTGATGAAAAAAATTTAATTTGAAAGCGTTGAATAAGAGGAAAATGTGAACGATAAACATAATAATATATAACGTGTATATAGCATTAAGAAGTATAATATTATGCTGGTAGGAATTTAATTTTTATTTAAAAAAAAATACATATAAAATTGATATTATATTATTATGTTGACTAGTGAATAAACATTTGTGTATTATCTAACTATAAATATTTTTATTATATAAATATAATAGATGCGAATAATATTATATTGCTTTGTTAACAACGATTGTATAGACTGTTTAAATGTTTAATATAACAGAATTTTATTAGTTCATTTACTCGTATATCGTAATATTTTTACAGTGAATCGTTTTAATAATAGTATTTAAAGATTTATTGTCAATCAGTTAAATTTTTTTCCCCAACTTAATAATATTATAATCAACACTATATTCTATGAGTGAATTTATATTCTGAATTTCTGTTAAACAATCAAGAAGTTGCTGCAGGTCATATGCT
>NW_021772450.1:0-769 GCF_005508785.2 Acyrthosiphon pisum | reverse complement strand
ATTTGTGGAACATTTCTTCAGGAACCACGTGGAAATTATTTTGCAAATATTCTGTCGTTAAGCCACATATGGATGTGAACATGATACCTTATTCTGTATGTGACGGATTTTAACATTTGTGTCACTCTTGCATTGTGCGATACTGTTCAACTTGATTTTGTTTTGGTGAGCAATACATAAATAATCCGATGACAAATTAAATTTGTCATGAAAAATCCATAATGCATTCACAGTTTCAAGCACTCTAGTGTTTAGACACATGAAACAAATCCTCAAATTTGATGGACGTTAAAATGATGAATTGTGAATCGGTGTAGTACATTGATAACACAATAACGATAATTTTTGAATAATAATAACAAGCTTACTAAAATAATAACAGTTGTTAATAATATAATAATTAATTTATTAGAACTCAAATGATTCAACAATACTGATTGCTAATACTGACGAAAAAATAATAAAATGTTTATAACTTTATGTCTTTATAAGCCATTTTGTGATTTGTTGTGAATAATATTAGTACATAATATGATAACTGAAAACATATGAAAACGCTTAGAAAAATAAATCGATAATAGTCATTAATATACTATAACAGTGATGACTGATGATTGTTGATTATTTTATTATGATAATAATATGATAAAGGAAAAAATTGTTCATATTTCCAAAAACTAAATAAACTGTAGAAAATTAACGGCAACACTTTTATAAATATTTGAACACATCAAAATTTTTCTAAAAATTGGGTTTATAAATTGGCTAT
>NW_021772449.1:0-825 GCF_005508785.2 Acyrthosiphon pisum | reverse complement strand
TCACGACACTTTGTGTAATAATTTAATTATTTGGACTTAGTAAATTTTACTGAAGAACATTTTAATAAACCACATAGAATATTTCATCAGTCTATATTTATTTAATAACAACCCTGTCAACATCTTTATCATCAACGCAAGTGGCCTTGCGTCCTACAAAAATATAATATACTCGTGGTTAAACGGCTATCAGAATATTACTCTGACCAGCCCTAACGACGAGAATATTACACTGGCGCAGTCGAGTACGGAACTTTCAAGGAGTTAGAGACGAGTCAAGCAGTCAACGCGGCGAATTTCAACTTCTGGGGTCGAGGCGAGCAGTCAAGTCAACTTCAGAGGTCCAGTTCCGGTGCAGCGACTACTATCAACGTTTCAACTCCACGGAGGCAGCTCACACGAGTCAACGTCGAGGACCGATCACCCTTGGCAACTCCGGAGAGAAAGAACAAATCAGGACAGCAAAGGCATATACAGTAGACAGGATGGCCCAAGTACCAAGAGCAGCAGTATTGTGAGTAATTAATTAAGTGGAATATAAATAAATAGCATATAAAAATTGTAGCTTTGGAGTGCACGTCTCACGTTGGGTTTTACTTCTTAAAACCAGCGTTAATTTTAAATATTAATTGGTGAAGGTGTAATATTTAAATAAAAAAATAAATAAATAACAAGCTTGTTAGGGAAAATATATAATTTTTGTAAAGGCAGACTGAACTAGGTATTTTATTTTTTTTGTGATAGACAGTGGTAGACTGGTCTAAGTTTTTTTTATGGTAGAGACAGCGGAAGACTGACCTAAGATTTTTTTATGGTAAATAGACA
>NW_021772448.1:0-1125 GCF_005508785.2 Acyrthosiphon pisum | reverse complement strand
TTTTACATATTTATTTTATTAACTACATACTTTATAATCTGTTATACCCATGCAAATAAAATAAAATCAAATTACTATAGGTAGCTCCGCCATTTTTAAATTTAGAAAAGAAATTCAACCACTAAAATTCATTAAAAAATATAAAAAATAATTATTTATCATAAATAGGTCATGCCATTAAAAAAAAAATTAATATGCTCATCATTGGCGCAAATAGGGGGGGCTTGGGGGACTTAGTCCCCCCAAATGTCGGTCAAGTCCCCCCACTTCAAAATTTAGTAATAAGTACTAATTTTTATATTCTGTGGTATTAAGCAATATGGCCTATGGGGAGGGGGGCTAGAGTCCCCCCAAAAAATTTAGTCAATTTGCGCCTATTTGGTGCTCATGCTCAAAATTAACTGTCACAAAAATAGTCTAATTATTTGAAAATGTGTATAATAATGTTTATTAGTTAGCCAAAAAAAGCAGAATTGAAATATATGAAGCCTGCACATAATTATTGTGTTTCCACTTATCGTGATTACACGGTATTATAAATTTAAAAAAAAAAAACATTTATAAGAAAATACTTCAACAAGATTATTAAAGGTATTCATCTCTGTTGAAAAAAAGATTTTTACGTGTGGCATATTTTAGATAAAGATGAACTTATGTATAATTTATCTATTAATAAAAAAGTTATGTAAAGTTTGGTTTATTAATGGACCCCATTATCATGGAAATTGTACATTACAGTACTCGACTTTGTTTTACAACTATGAGGTTATTTTTTTGTAGGATTAGGTAACCTAAATTAAGAACCAACTAACTGTGAAATTATAATAGGAATTAAGTGTTATCTTTAACTGAAATGAAAACAACATATGAAGCAATTTACCTTGTAAACTATGATTTGTTGACGGTGTATTACTATTTTTTTTATCATTGCCTTGTTTTATGTGCATATTATCTTAGTATTTTGTTAGCTCACGTTTTTACTTCAAGTATGACATTAGATGTATTTTCTAAATACACATCAAGACTCAAGTTAAGAACTCTCGACTATTTGATTATAATATTATATAAGTTCAAAAAATAGAAGCTTATAAATTAACAATTGTGCATTATTAATTTCTATCGGGC
>NW_021772447.1:6704-7641 GCF_005508785.2 Acyrthosiphon pisum | reverse complement strand
TTTTTATTCCCAAGCAATCTTCAATATTTTTTTTCAAATTATGCGGTAGCTTACTATTCGAAAGCCTTGATCTCATGCAATCCTCAACCAACTGCTCTTGTAAGCGTATCATAAATTGGAAGCGTGATAAAGGTTTTGTAGTGTCTTTCCTGTTTTTGTAAAAATTGTGTACGTATATAACATAAGCATTTATTGATGCAATATTTATCATATTATAAAAAATGCACAATGGCCATCGTTTAGTTTTTCTACCGGCATTCATGTTATGACACATTTGGTCAAAACTATCCACGCCACCTTTAGTTTCATTCAGGGCCGGCTCAAGGTATAGGCGAGCTAGGCACCTGCCTAGAGCGGCATTTTAGCAGGGGCGGCATTTTAAAAATTGACTCATAATTTTTTTTCGTATCGGTATTACCTATATAAGAAAATTATTTAAAAAAATTCATTCGTGAAAACCAATTTACCTATTATGAAAAAAATTACAATGAAATACTTAAAAATCATTATATAATAATTATAATTACATAGGTAATAATATTATATTTATAACGTCGTATCAATGTCCGTACCTCGTAAGGCCGATGCGATCGAAAACAAAACTGTTTTCAAAAGTTCAAACTTGTCCAGCGAGTATGTCCGATGCGATATCGGACGCTTCGGACGCACTCGCTTTCCAGTTAGGACATGTCAAATCATGTTATGGTTTTGTTTTATATTTATAATCGCGTCAGCGGCATTTTATATATTGTATTTTCGTATAATTATTTGTATTTCACTTTTATTTCATCGTGACTCGTGCTCGATTCTTTACGGTTGATGCTCGTTGAAAATTGAAATTCAGTTGATTTCTTAAGTAGGTAAGTAAAATACTATCTGCACATCGTATATATTTATAAACTTATGCCCAAATAATGATTTAATGACCAAATATTAA
>NW_021772447.1:2788-4530 GCF_005508785.2 Acyrthosiphon pisum | reverse complement strand
GAAAGAGCACATAAGAAGGATAACTCTGAAAAAATTCACTCCCACTATCTCGGTAAAAATATTCAGAATGAAATTATTCAATTACTATCCAAAAAAATTAATTTACAAATCATATCTGCTTTTAAAAATGCCAAATATTATTCAATAATATTAGATTGTACTCCTGACATAAGTCACAAAGAACAAATGACTATGATATTTAGATTTGTTACAACTACAGAAGGTATCAATAACAATGAAAAACATACAAATGTTTCCGTGAATGAACATTTCATAGATTTTATCGAATTACATTCCACAACTGGGTTAAACATGACAAATGTCCTTATTCAAAAACTGAAAGACTTAGATATACCTATCGATGACATGAGAGGCCAAGGGTACGACAATGGTTCAAATATGCGTGGTCAAAATAGTGGTGTTCAAGCTAGAGTGAGAGAAATTAATTCAAGAGCATTTTACGTTCCTTGTAATGCCCATTGCTTAAATTTAGTTTTAAACGACGCTGCCAATTGCTGTTTAGATGCTGTTAAATTTTTTGGTTTAATTCAAGAGATTTATGTATTTTTTTCTGGATCAACTCATCGTTGGGACGTATTTAAAAAACATGTTAATAGTCTTACCCTTAAACCATTAAGTGCAACACGCTGGGAGAGCAGAGTTGACGCTGTTAAAGCCATTCGATTTCAAGTTGGGGAAGTATATGATTCGTTAATAGAAATTGTAGAAGACTTAACACTTGTGAATGCAACTGGAGTAAAATGTCGTGCAGAAGCCAAAAGTATTGCTGAAAAATTAGTTGATTTTAAATTTTTGTGTTGTCTTGTTATTTGGTATGATATATTGTTCGAAATTAACCATACAAGTAAATTACTTCAATCTGTGTCATTGAATATATCAGAAACTATAACACAATTAAAGAATACAATAATATTTTTGAAAGAATATCGTACAGATGAAGGATTTCAAAAGACGTTAGAACAAGCTAAGACACTAGCAAATGAACTTCAAATTGAGGCTAACTTTCCTGTCCCAACTCGAATTCGTCGTAGAACTACTCAATTTGCATATGAATCACAAGACGAACCTATTCATGATCCAAAACAAAGTTTTAAAATTAACTTTTTCCATCAGATTTTAGATTCTGCTATCCAATCAATCAATGAAAGATTTTCACAACTTACAGATCATAGTGATTTATTTTCATTTCTCTATAATATAACTGAGATTTCTGATTTTGACGAACTTATGAAAAAATGTAAGGATTTAAAAATAGCACTAACTTCAAGTGATGGATTAAGTTTGGATATAATTGCTGTTGAATTGTATAGTGAAATTATATCTTTGCAAAAACGTTTTACTCTCGAAACGTGTAATCCAAAATCAGTTCTTGCATACATATGTAGAAACAAGTTGATAGAACTTTACCCTAATACATATGTGATATTAAGGATTCTATTGACTTTACCTGTAACTGCTGCAACAGCCGAGAGGAGTTTTTCAAAACTTAAAATATTAAAAAATTATTTGCGATCAAATATGTCTCAAGACCAATTAGTAGGATTAGCCACTCTCTCTATTGAAAGCGAAATCGCTGAAGAATTGGACATGGATGAACTCATACAGAGCTTTGCTTCGCTAAAAGCAAGAAAAGTTAATTTTAAATAAAATTAAGTTTGTTTTATTTTATTTTATCAATATTATTATTATTATATGATTTTAATTTTTTAAGATTATGAAAA
>NW_021772447.1:0-889 GCF_005508785.2 Acyrthosiphon pisum | reverse complement strand
CAATCATATCTTCATCTTGAATTGCAGGTGGATAATATTCTGGATCCGCATCGCTATCTTCCTCCTCAAAATCTTCAATAATGTTGTCCTCAATTTCACTGTCATCTGAATTAATTTCTTCAAGTAAACGCATTACTTCGTCATCATCCAGTTCACATGCCATTTTTAAACTAAAAAACGCACAGTTATACGCTTCAGATAAATAATGTACTAAATTTTTAAAACTTAAAACTTACCCTTTATTTATAACTATACGTCAAATCGATGAACCAAAAACAGCGTGTGTCACTAACTATTAGTCGAATCGACGAACAAACATTTACGTTTATTACTAACTAGTAGTCGATTCGACGATGTGTGTCTTACGCAATCGAAGGTTGCATTTCAACTGATAAAAGTAGGTAATCATATTTTATCATAAAATAATGTCAACAACATTCTTGAGAGATACGTGTGTCATAACAATGTGTACTATTAATAAACTAGAAATTATGGGAATTAAATTAACCTTGCTCGTCGAATCGACGAATAGTTAGTGTTCTAGGGTTAAAAATAAGTAGTAAAAATTATAACATGACACAATATTTTATCACAATATTTTAAAATATAATAATTGTAAATAACAAAATAATAGATTAGAAATAACTCTTTTAACAATAAAATTTATATTTTATAAAATTCTTTAAAGAAAAACAATAACATTTTTAGATTCTGAGTGGAACGATGAATGTATTGATTTTACAATGATGTGTGTTTTTTTTTTTTATTTTTTATTTGTTTTTATTTTGTGCTGTCATCACCTTTTAGGACAGTAAAACTGCTTCGATTTTCTTCAACAGTAACTTTTATGATTGGAAAGTGAATCTAGTTGGTACTTTGGGGGGTCAAA
>NW_021772446.1:0-1265 GCF_005508785.2 Acyrthosiphon pisum | reverse complement strand
AATACCTATAAATTTAAATTGACAATTTTATATATTATATATATATTTTAAACGTTTTTGAATAAATTGTTTTATTAGATTATATTTGGTTAAAATATAAATCAATATGATGAATTTTGTACCTATGTGCGAAATAATGAAAACTGATTGTTTACATTTTCCCAGTAACCAACAAAAGGGTCACATAAAAGTTTTTAGTGAAAATGTCTATAATTTTTTTCTTGTGTGACCATATGACCAGGGGGGTGGGTGATCAGATTTGAATTTAGCCATACCTGACTCAGAGGTCTGCGCACGCCTATGATAAACCGTATTCGCTCGAAATCGTTTTTCGTATGCAATACTATTATCAATAATTATCAATTATCAATATAATATGCTAAGTTCATCGATAACCTCATCTGGCATGATTATTGTGTAACGTGGTCGGGGATGACCCGTTAAATATAAGATATTCAGGGAAGAAATTAGTTCTTTTGAATATATTTTTACCGTAGCTCGGGAGCACGAATTTTTTTTTTTTTTTTTTTATTAATCAAAAAAGACATAAATACATTAATTATTATTGAGTAACATTTTCGATTATCTTTCTCCTTTAAGCGAAGCTTGTGTTGGAGAAAGAGAGTTGTTATATAATATAAGATACAATTATTATAATTATAGATTTACAAGGATAGAGTATAAGTTCTAAGTACGCATAAAGCTAAATATACAAAAAATAGTTTAGACATTTTATCAAGAAAATATACACGATAAAGAAAGAAATATAAAAAAAACATATTAATCTAAGATCAACAAATAAAACCTCATATATTAATTTATAAAGCTTAAATATAAAATAAAATTACATCAAATCATTATTTAACTCAAGAAATAAATATTTATAAACCAAGCCCTTAATATTAATCCTTTCATCCCCAAGTATTTTTTTTTTAAATTCAAAAGACATAGAATTGAAAAACGTCGGTCCAAGATAATCTACAAAACATTGACCAAAAGATTTATTTGTATAATTAACAGTCAAGTCAAATTTCCTCAATTCTCTCTTATTGCTTAACTTATGATTCTTATCTAAGTTAAATTTCTTAACCAAGTACATAATAGCAATTTTTTTATACAATAACCTTATTGGCAAAACACCAAGTTCTCTGTAGTTGGCTTTCGTAGATCCTTTTAGAGTGAATTTATTTAGGCAAATCCTGACTATATTATTTTGATTAACTACTAGTGCATTTAATATGTTATCCCGAAGGCCACCCCATACC
>NW_021772445.1:0-1237 GCF_005508785.2 Acyrthosiphon pisum | reverse complement strand
GTTCCGTACAGTTTTGCGACAATGCATTAACGCATAGTCGCTTGTGACTATCTACTCAATATAATTATCAACCGGTCCGCCGATAGCATCGGCTCGCATATCTAATATACCAACTAGTCAGTCTTGGCCCGCAGGCGTACGCAGTGGTCGTCTCCGTTGGTTTGCGCCGTACGTGCCTGTGACCAAATAACGACCCGCGCTTCCATACGCATATGGGTGAGCTAATACCCGCGCTTGCATACGCACATGGGTGATTAATATTCGCGCCTTCATACGCATACATGTCGTGTTGTATCTTAGTGTCGTTATAAAGAGATTGGACACACCTTGGAGCACACAGTTATCAGCGGTCAGTCCATCTTCACCATCTTCCTCCCACTACGTTTCATCACTTCATACTCATCAATACCAGGTTCCGTCCATTTGTGGTTGTGTGAGTCGGCTATACGCCACATTATTGTATTGTCCTTTTGAGACTATTTATTATTATTGTTATACTACTAACACCATAAATTAAACTATATATATATTATTTATTGTATTCACTGAGAAATATCACTACTATTTTATACCGTTTATTTTGCGTTATTATTATTATAGTAATCTCTCTTAATACCTCACAGTGACCCCATAAGGCTCATCATCACCGGTAAAATTATATTCATCGCGTGGCCAACAACCTCATCATTTAATAACGAGACTTGGTACGCAACACTACTAGTTATAGAACAAAACATAGACGATTGCAAAAAGAATTACAAATTCTAGAATGGTCATCTACAAGTGAAATCCCAGATAGTTGTTTTGTCAAAGAAACTGTATTATCTCCACAAAATATTAATAACGATTGTATCAATAAATGTATTTATACTTCTATATGTGGGGCACCTGAATATAGCAATCATATTAAAAATACACCTTTCTATAAAACATGTGATAATGATTTAAATCAAGATATTTTAAGTAATGTAATTTGTACTCAAGATGATGCAGATTCAAATTCAATATTAATTCCTCTTACAAAAAGTTCAGTATACAGTGAAAATATTAAAAATAAATTAAAAGCATGGATGGTAAATTTCAATGTTCCACATAATGCCTCTAACAGTGGCGTGCCCAGGGGGGGGAGGATAGGGGTTAAAACCCCCCCCATCGGATCAAGAAAATTATATAATAGTATTTTATATTACACGTCGTATTCACTTGTCATTCAATATTCATAATAGTTATGTTTTTT
>NW_021772444.1:0-459 GCF_005508785.2 Acyrthosiphon pisum | reverse complement strand
CCACACCCCCCCAAAAAAAAACACTACACATTTTTTAACTTAGAAAATATAATTTTCATAAATAAATACCTATATATTATTTACTGCATTTTTGCATTATTTCAGTAGGCTACCCCTTTATAAATGTGCACCCAAAAAGTGGGGTTGATTACAGCAATCAATTTTTATTTTATAATCAACATTCCAACATTTTGTATTTGCAAAATTGCAAACAAAGATTATATTGGTACAAATAAAAATTAAATATATAATTTAACAAATGTGTAATAATAAAATATAATTAATAATATATAGGTACATTATAAAATTAAAAAAAAAATAACTGTTAAATAATTGGTTTTTATAATAGATTTTTAAGAACAGTACTATACGTTGTAAGGGTTTTTATTACCTCTTCATTATCAATGTTAATATCTTTTTCACATGATATAAGCATAAGTGATTCTAATCTATCTTCTC
>NW_021772443.1:0-981 GCF_005508785.2 Acyrthosiphon pisum | reverse complement strand
CGTGACGCCCGACCGTCCGTGACGCCCGACCGTCCGTGACGCCCGAGCGTCCGTGACGCCCGAGCGTCACTCTCTTTTTTTTCAATACCCGTCACATAAGAAGTTAACTTCAATATAATTTTTTAAGAAAAACGTTGTTTTATAAGCGACTCTAAACTATGTAAAAAAATATTTTCAAAAAATTTTACACTTTTTGAAATAATGAGTGTTGTTTGATAAAAGAATCACCCAGTATATTACTTTGATTATACTACTTTATACGTACACAATGTCATTAAAAATGTTATTAAGCATTTTTTTTTAATAAACTTTTTAGTTTTTATACACATAATATTTAGACTTTAGAGTGTGTCATATTTTTACTCATGTTGCCGGCCGAAAACGGAACAATAATTATTATCATAATAATATATTATATTATCAAACGTCACGTGCGGTGCCGGTCCTCCGTATCACTCACACACGTCACACACACGCGCAACACATTATTCGTTGATTTATTGTAATATCTAATTTTTGTATTATTTCGTTGTTTGTGTATTATTATAATATTATAATTGTAGATTAGGCCCGGTGCATAATCAGCAGACGCTGGCTCACCGGTTTTGCAGATTTTAACATGAACCACTAATAATATATTATTGTTGCATGCGAAAATCGCCGTTTCGATTTTATATTGTTTTTGGTGGGCGCGAATCGCCATAGTTTTATATTGTTATTTTGTACCAAGGGCGCTAATCGCTGCAACGTTATTATTTGTATTTGTAAGCGCAATTTATGAACTTTTGTTGTATTATTTTTAGTGCGCACTAACCGTTGTGTAACCTTTTTACGTGTGTGAATCACCATATTTTTATTATTTGTTATAATTATTATTTATCATAGCGTGGCCAGCAGAGCACCGAGGAACTCTAAGTTTTTATTCATATATTATTATTATTTTTATTGTATTATTTAAATACGAGCGTACAGCTCAATATC
>NW_021772442.1:0-6643 GCF_005508785.2 Acyrthosiphon pisum | reverse complement strand
AAATCAAGTGTTAGGGTATTAAGTTTTATCCCGAACTGTGGGACACCTACAATTATTATTATACTTATGCAGTTATGCAGTATCGTCGTAACTTATGTTTTAAAATTATTATTATATTCATGTAAAAACAAAGAAAAACATTGTAATTTATCCGATAAACAATATTAACAATAATATACGTTCGAATATTCAACATTATAAATATCATCGATGAAAGTGAATAATATTGTTCAACCTTCGGGTATACTATACATTTGCAATGTGGAATTATGCAAAGTTTTCCAAGAGCCCGCGATAACGCGGATGCCGTGGAATACACGCGCGCAGAACAACGAAATATATTGTTTTATAGTTAAACGTGTAAAAAACGAAATAAAAAAAAAACACGGTGATGAAACCACATGGTTACCTTGTAGGCATTTTACAAACACACTGTATAGACGATATCACGAAGACCTTACAACACATGACCACCCATAATAAGTCTAATAATAATGACAGTGGAGCGAACGCACAATGGACACGTACACGGAAATATTATAATGTGTGCATGTATGGGATTACCGTCGATGTATCGTATCAAAAATTATCTTGCCGGTAACATAAGCAATATTATTATAATTTCTTAGCGAGTTCATCGCGTGACGTCATAAATATCACGACTGGATGTTGTTGGAAACGTGTACCTATTCCTTTTTTGAACATTTTTTACAATTTAATAAATAATTTTCAATAAAATAACGACAATGATAATATTTAACTCACATCATGATACGATAAAATAATATTATATCGATCGACGCATTGTTCAAAAAGTTTCGACGACAACTTTATTTACTATATTCTATTAACTATTGTAATGGAAAACGTTATAAGCAATACGCACCTCGCGTGCATAATAGAGCGTCAGACAATATTATGAATAAGCCCAAATTCGGTTGAAACTAACTTATTTTAACTGCAGAGACGCGCTGGTTTGGTTGGGCTATTATTATTAAATATTTTAATATTTGTTTTATTTTCCGGGAGTCTATAGTTTGTATGATTTTTTATTTTTTAATCTTTTATCTTCATACATCATTATCGTCATAATTATAGATCGTTCTTAAAATATGTCCAAGTTAAAATTCTCCCACTTTCAAAAGAAAGGAAAAAAATGGTCAATGTATAGCTGCTGAATCATTAAAATAATTAGTCATTCTAAAACCACTGAAAGATATCGTCATCTCGGAATTTGGCATCTAAAACGGGTAACAAATGTTGGAACGACCATTTCTAGGTGTGCATTTAATATTTCAATACATATCTATTGTAATTTTAAGTGTTTAAATACAGTTATTTTTACTATCATTATTATTATTATTATTATTATTATTATTATTATTGCTGGTAGGTACCGCCAGGGTGTACTCGTTCAACACAGGTTCTATGCAAATGTATACGGTATACAGTTGTCAGATGTTCAGTGTTTCGAACGCATTGTTATAGGATATTATGTAAATTTCATGCAATAAAGAAATTATTGGTGCGAGCAACTTCAACCGCATTCTTTGCGAAAAGCTTTTTCCCGGGATATGCAAAGTTAACGCGCCTTACCCCGGGTAAACATGCACTTCTAAAATATATATATATATATGTATATAATATATTATTATTATTATTATTATTATTATTATTATTATTATTATTATTATTATTATTGTGTATTACACTATATAGTTGTTGTTATCGTTAACAAACGGCCAATGTTCGATTATAATATTCAAAGAACGGTTTCAATTGTCTTTGTGAAACGAACGTTGTGTAGTGCGATAATATTACACACTATACAATACTCATTATTCATAATATTATTATACACTATACATCTATATTATAGCGAAAGAGAATGTTCATCGAACAAGTCGAGCTAGTTGTATGCTGCAGATGACCCAATAATTTCGTAGGGACATGCGACGGAGGAGATAGGATTTTTCAAACGCATATACCTACATAATATTATATTTTATGTACATAGACACTCGTATATATTATAGCTGCGAAATGTATCACTTATGCAAAGTACTGTGCAAGCCAGACAGATATTATCGAAGAGTAGTAGTAAAAATATATTATTGGTTTTATTTTTCTAAGACTTAAAAATGTGAGTAAAATTCGGTATTTTAATGTGAATATTTTTATAACTGTAAAGCAGAAACACATTAAACTATGCAATCATTTACGTTTGGCTGATATATATACACTTATCATTTTTCGTTTTGTTTTGTATAATTAATATAAATATACATTACATCGAATGTTTAATGATTCATTCAATGTTATTATTATTATTGTTCTACATTGATATGGTGTAGGTAGGAGGTATTAGTCGTGGTATGCTGATACTGAAGTTAAGGATTTCAATGCACACGGTTTAATTCGAATGACCATTTAGTATAATAATTATTAGTGTCAGTCATGATAGAACATGATTAGTAGGTATACGTTTAATCTCTATTATGAATTATTAGCGAATTGTAACCAAATTGAATTATTAGTTGAAATATTAGTTGCATAGGTAGTAATAATCTTAAATCATTTTTTAATTACACACGATCAAAACAATGATTGGTACGAGCTTGATATTTCCTCAAGTTATTGATATTTCCTCAAGTAAAATCAGATTTAATATAATATATTAAACATGATAGGTACAGTAGAAGATATATAGGGAAACTTTGATTATTTAGTAGAAAAACGGCAATGACATCTGAGTAAGTACATAAATATACATAATATATATAACAATATGCACATTCAATCCCTGCGAGTTTTCTTTGCACAATTGTAAAGTTTTCGAATATATTGACCATGGATTGTGACATTTGAACTACATTACCCGGGCGATTTTTTTACTGGCATTCCGTTAATACTGTTTATTTTAAAAGTTACCAACAACTTTTCGATACTCGCTCTATTGATGGTTATTTCAACTCAAATATACATTTCTATAAGAACCACTGACGATTTCCGGAGGCGAAATTTTCCATACGAATAAAATTACTCACATTGTGCATAAATATATGTAGATTTACACTTGCATCAATCATTGAAAAGAAGTATGTTACGTATATTTTTTTTGTACAACTATAATATTATGACTGTCACAAGATACGGATAACAAACGTTATTCGTTGTATTTAAGTCGAAGAACATATATATTTTTAATCTTTTATATTGTTTTTGCATAAATTAAACATTTTTGTATTGTTTATCAATCAATATAGTCGTGTGTCTAAACAATAACGATTTTATAGGTTATACCGACGAGTTTCCCTAACTAATTCTTATGCATTAGGAGATAAATAAAAAAAAAACGTCAAATGTTATGTCTGCTAAAATAAAATAAATGTATACATAAGTAATATATAGTATATACTATGATAAACGTTGGATTGTAGTCATGTTACCTCACTCACATATTATATTATGCACATATATGTTTCAGATACCTCTTGCCCGCACATATATTTTCTGAAATCACACGTAAGATCCATGTTGAGAGACACTTGAGTGACACTATCAATGGTACAGCTATATTTGGCTACAATCTATCGTATAGTTTTTTACAGCTATATTAATATGTCTATCACAAGATACGAATAACGAACGTATCATTAGTTATTTAAGACGAAGAACATATATTTTTATTTTTATTATTGTATTGTTTTTGCATAAATTAAACATTTTTTTTTTTATTTTTTTCTAATAAATATAGTCGTACAGTGTGTAAACAATAACTATTTTATAGGTTATCCCAGCGAGTTTCCGTAACGAATTTCCCTATCCATTAGGAGATAAAAAAAAAAACGTCAAATGTTATTTCTGTAAAATACATTTAAACACACACACACACACACATATATATATATATATATACCACGTAATACAGTATAGTATACATTGGGTTGTAGTCATGTTACCTCACTTACATATTTTATTATGCCCACATGTTTCGGATACCTCTTTGGCTCTTCCCAGCAACATATTTGCTGAAATCACTTGTAAGATCCATATTGAGAGATACTTGAGTAACGCTATCAATTATGGTGCGAACGGATCTTTCGTTAAAGTGTTATTTTTTTTTTTTTTACAACTATCTATGTATCTATCAAAAGATATGAATAATGGACGTTATTCGTTTTTTAAGTCGGAAAACGTGCATTTTTTTCTTTTGTATTATTTTTGCACAAATTATAAGCATTTTTTTATTGTTTATCAATTAATGTAGCGTACAGACTCAGGGGCGGACTGACCCGACGGGACGACAGGAGATTTCCTGGTGGCTTGGCCTGATATTTATGTCCACGGCCTGACTGGCTGTAAAAAAACTAATTCTTTTAGGTTATATCTTCCTGGCCTGCCTAAATAATTTTTCAGCTGAGTACAGTGTAAGGAACAGTCTTATAGGATAGCGACGACGGATTTCCCTGCTACCAACGAATTCCTATTCATTAGGACGTAAATACAACATATTTGCTAAAATAAAATACATTTGTACACATATAATACATACCTACGTAATACACGCTATCTAATATACTTTGGGTTGTAGTCATGTCACCTCACTCACATTTATTATGTATACACGTGTTATTCAGATACCTCTTCCCCATACATATTTGCTGGAATCACACGTAAGATCGATATTGAGAGGTACTTAAGTGTGCATAAATGGCGGCGCTATATTATTCGGCTCTTACGTATAATGTTTAAGACAAATAATACGTAAATGTAAGACACCTCGATGCCAGGATATCATTGGCCCATTATGTTGTGCTACTGTAAGCTTCTTAATCACTCTGTTGCCATATTATTCCATGCTACCACAAACGCGAAATATAATATATTATTATCAAACATTGACAGATGTCTAATCGTCTTAGATCGATGGGATTAAACCCTCATTTTTAATGCCCAGAAATACATAATAATATAAATTTAATTGAAACATAGACGAGAAACAGTAAAAATCAATTTTATACTGGATTACTGGAATTATTTACATTTTCCAGTATAAGCTAACTATATTTAATCTTAGTGGGAGCTCGTCGATATAAATATATATACGAGAACCCTGTTTTAAAATATTTTATTTTGCATCCATAAAAAATAATATTATAGGGATAAACTGTAATAAAGAATTTTCCAATTAACTGCAATCAAAGGTTATTTGTTATTAGTTCCTACAGTACGACTTAAGAGGTTGTCAGCACCCTATTTGTTTTCTCTCTCTGGTTCACAAGCAACATGGACAAAACGCATTTACGCAAAATCATTTTTTCTATATGTTTAAGTAATCTTAGAGTAAAGTCACACATTACAAAAGAGATAGAGAATAATATTTTTGAGGGAATGACATATCGATTTTTCTAAATATTGTCTCAAAACAATTTTAACATCATTTAAATTTACAGCATTTTTTTTATGTATTTGGAAAGTCAAATACAAAGTCAAATAATAATAAAATATGAAATCTAAACCTATGTCTTCCTTTAAAAATATTACTCTCTATCTTTTTTGTAATAGGTGACTTTACTCTAAGATTACTTAAACGCATAGAAAAAATTATTTTGCTTAAATGCGTTTTGTCTATGTTGCGCGTGGGCTAGATAGAGAAAACAAATAGGGCGCTGATATCCTCATAATAATTATTTATCAGACATCATTTTTAGGTAGTTAATTTAGTTTGTGTAATGTGTATTTTAATCCATATCCATAAATAAACTAAAATGGTTTTTAATATATTTTTAATATATTTTGAAAATTTTGAAAATTTTGAAAAAAAAACAAACGCCATGGTAATACCAAAACTTTCATTGCTTTAAACTGAATATATATATTATAGAACTATTAGTGTTGACTTATAATAATAGTAATATAGGTTTGTTTTGTATATATTATGATATATGTATAATATTATGTATATACAGAAACAATTAAACACTATAATATAGGTACTTTAGTTGGAAAGTAATTAAAAACTTTCAATGGCAGATAAGAATTATTATGTAGTTTTGAAGGTATTTTCTACGCTTCTCGTGTTTTTGTGGACTACAGTATTTTTATGTTATGAACACACGTAGTTATACAGCAGCAGTATAATAATGATACTATAATAATAATTACTATTGTTCCGAGAACAGCAACAAACAGGAAACCACTCTCCACTCTCTCTTAAAATCTTGGTTTGAGTATTGCTAAAATCCGCTTTACGAAGTGACGAGGAGGAGTGGAGGTAAAGATCGATACAAACAAAACCTTTTTGCCTAAGACGGAAACTCGACGAACTTTAGTTTTTTTTACTACATGTCAAGATATTTGGTAAGCCAGGTTTGAGAAATAGAACAATGGAGCTTTTAAGAAAATATATGAGATTTTGCGATCACAGGCCAGTTACAGGACAATCGATTCAATCTGACGAATATGAAAGTATTGAACAAAGGTTATACTTTATTTTCTTTTAGTATAGGCGTACTGTACTGCGAAAAACCAATGTAGATTTTATTTAAATATAATAATATGTTTATTAAAAGTGAACAAACCAAAATAGGATAATACTTGATATTATAACGTGTTTAAATGCATTGAAAGTCGTATAAAT
>NW_021772441.1:0-1067 GCF_005508785.2 Acyrthosiphon pisum | reverse complement strand
AATGGGGGGTGTTTTAAGTATAGATTAAAATCCAAGTTTTTACAGTTTTCATATATAAATAAATTAAAGGTTCAGAACTTGACTTGTTGCACTAAAAATTATCGAAATATGCAGTCAAAATATGCTTAAATATATGTATATATGTATAATAACTATGTAGCAACATTTTTATATTATTTTTGAAAAATCATAAAACATATTGCAATTTTGGTAGTAAAAACTAAAAAATAAGTAGGTATATAAACCCGATAAATAAATAAATAAATAACAACTTAATTTTTAAAAATACTGGCATACAACACTAGGTTAATAAATAAGTAATAACGAATAACGTGACATGCGAACACCGTGATAAACGAACACGTACTGATGTTCATTCATTCGTATAATCTACAATCTAGATGTCAATTATAGTTTAAACACAGTTTTGTCACAAAGAGACTTATGAAATCTTACATATGCGAATATAGGGCCAACTGTAGCCAAGCTCCACCAACTACTTTAACAGCCCTCCACCCCTCCCAAACATTTACTTATTTTTTTTTTAGCTTATTCAATTTTATAATAGTATGGTATTGGGCTTCGGCCTCCCCAAATCTCAAAATTATCGCCTATTGTACCTAACCAAACATAATATTTTTTAAGATATTTTTCAATGTTATCCAAATATAATTTTTCCCGACACTTGTATGTACATTTAAGTTAAAAAGTACACAAATATGCCAATTCAAACTTTATATTTAATTTCACCATTTCATAAGACAAATTTATAACTTGCAAGCAGTCCCAAACCCTATAAACAATATATTTATCAGGAGGGAAAATGTCAATGGGAGGGGTTCAAACACCCAAAACCCCCCCCTGGCTACGCCACTGCACTTGTACATCGCTATTTAAGCTAATATCAAGCACTAATTAGCTAGAAGTAGAAGTAAAATACTCGTTAGAAGTCTGGGTATAACATTTAATTTTAAAATGTTCGATCGAGGTTGATCTATTGTACCTACTATATATCATCGTCGTTCAATGTCCTCGTGGATTTCGGAATAGTTTCATAGAACTGGCCG
>NW_021772440.1:0-788 GCF_005508785.2 Acyrthosiphon pisum | reverse complement strand
AAATATAAAATAATAGCTGATCATTTATATTTTAGATCTGAGTGGAACGATGAATGTATTGATTTTACAATGAGGGGGTTTTTTTTTTTATTTTTTTTTTTTATTTTTTTATTTTTTTTTTTTTTTTTTTTTTTATTTTTTTTGTGTCTGTCATCACGTTTTAGGACAGTAAAAGTGCTTGGATTTTCTTCAACAGTACCTTTTCTGATAGGAAAGTGAATCTAGTTGGTACTTTGGGGGGTCAAAAGTAAATTTTTTCCAATAGTTTTCAAACGCGCCGTGAAAAACAAAAGAAAAATTAAGGAAAAACGGGAATTTTTACGCAAAATCTGTTTTCGAGAAAATCGATTTTGGTTTTTGGTGTAACTTTAAAACAAATGACCGTAGATATATGAAATTTTGACTGAATGTTTATCTTAGCATTTTCTATACACCATAACATTTTCAAAATATTTTGATTTATTTTGAGCTCTTTACGGACATTTTCATTTTCCATTTTTTTTTAGTTTTTTTTCTAAAAATATCAATAAAATTTTATTTGTCGGATAAAAAAGCTTGAAAATTTAATAGAAGGCTCCTAATATATTGTTTCAAAGGCAGATGAAAAATATTAAAAATCGTTAGTCACAGTTTTTTTTTATAAACATTTAAAGTTCAAAAAATGACAAAATATGGAAAAATCACGAAAATTTGCAAATTATTTCGAGTTAGAAATTCATAAAAATTTTTCTTTTTAAATCTAAGATATGAAAATGTAATACAAGATTCCTTATAAGATTGTCTACCTT
>NW_021772439.1:0-781 GCF_005508785.2 Acyrthosiphon pisum | reverse complement strand
AAATGTATACATAAATAAATTAAGTACAGCTATAAATCACAACTACGTTTTCAGACTATCTAATTTTATTATAAGACAAATTAAAAAAAAGGTGGGTAAGTGGATTTCGCTCTGCTGTACAGTAGGTTACAAGTGGGTCACTGTATAATGGATGGTATTAAATTTGAATTCAATGATATAATATCATTGTATAAGAAAAACGATTCTGAGCGGAGACGGTATGTTAGTCTAGGTATAAGACATAATATTATATTAGGTACCTATAATAAATTCCAAATTAATCATATCATAATATTTATTAGGTACTTATAACGCGTTATACATCAACAAAAAACCGTGGTACTATCATAGATATATAATAGTATACTTTAGAAGTTTCAAGTACCCACGAATAATATTATACAATCACAACAAAATAACTAAAATAGTTATCCTAGGTTTTTAATATGTAATTTCGTCCAAATTTGTACTTAAAATGACTATAAAAATAAACTGCGTAAATGTATTTTTTAGATTTTTTGGTAACAGTATTAATTACTTACGTGGAATCTTGTTTTAAATTTTCAATTCTTAGATACAAAAATTGAACATTTTATAAATTTTTAACTACAAAATAATTTTTAAAATTAAAATTTGATAAATTTTGTCCAAATTTGATCTTTAAATGCTTATAAAAAAAAATTGTGCCTATGTATTTTTAATATTTTTCAACTGATATTGTAACAATATATCAGGAGCTTTGTATTAAATTTATACACTTTTTGGCCCAACAGATAAAACT
>NW_021772438.1:0-1523 GCF_005508785.2 Acyrthosiphon pisum | reverse complement strand
CCTTCGTTAGTCGTTGAAACATGATTTTTTCACCAAAATAATCTTAAGAAGTTTTTCTAGATAACTACCTGCCAGATTTTCAAATTTTTGAGTTTTTTCCAAACCGATTATCTTTGCATTTGGAATTACCCTCATATTATTGTTCTGCTCGCCGTATTTTACACAGATTAAAAATTTCACATCATATACAATTTTAATAAATCGTTTAAAATGGGGGGTCCGGAGCCCATGGACTTCCCCCTTCCGTAAATACACCACTGCCACACGCAAATGATCTTGAAGTCGTCATATTATATATTTTCTGATGCTAATATTTTTAAGAATTTTCTGTAGAACAAAATTACATAAATTGTAGAGTATTTTATAGCTGTATATATAATTCATTATTATCGATAATTCAAATAGTTTGGAAATCTTAAAAGGATTAATCGGAAATTATTATATGTAGATTGTTGGGTCTCAAACCCCCTCGTGGGGCTTAATTGCTTAATCTGCAATTTATCACGATAAGGTGACTTAACTGAGTCATTATAATAGTGTATACACTGTATTTTTATAATTTTTCTAAACTGTAGTAAGTCCCAGCTGTCATTATAATGGCATACAGTTTTCGCGGGGTTTTTGTGATAGCAATGACAATTTTGATTCTAGAACAGTGCAGCTAACATCAAAATATGTACCATAGTGTTACCTACAATTTTACAATAAAATGTTATCTGTATATATAATAATTCAGTTGATAATCGATAAAAACTAAAAATCGTTTTATTGCAGAATTGTTCTAATTGCAAAATTCTAAAGGGAAAAGCTATTTACTAAAAATTGCTATCACTATTCAATCATAATGTGGGACTGAAAGGGTTAAGTATGGTGGAAATGATAATACAATACAATATTAAGATAGTGAAGTAGTATAATATACTACAATTATAATAATAAAATATTAATAATATAATAAATGCGAATATACAATGTTTTCGACCAAAATTAATTCAACTTAATGAATTATACTAATAGTAAAATAAATTGCTATAATAGCAATATAAATGCATCATGAAATAAAATTACCAATATAGTCTGACATTATCATTGAATTCTAATTTAGAACACACATTACAGCTAGTGACTTAATCAATGATTAGGTACACTCGACACCTATTGTTACAGTAAAGTGATGGTTACCTACTTTCCCTCTTTGTATATTATATTGGAATTCTCAGTAATATATTCTGATTTGAATTTTTGAATATGTACCTAATTAAATGCTTGTTTTGTTAATGACTTCTAACAATATAAAAATACATATTATATACATACATTTTCCATAACATTAAATACTTTTAGAGAAAATCAGTGATTACCTAAAAAATAATCACATTTTATACATAAGTATAACACTTAGTGTTACATTTTATATAATGTTTGCAAATAACAATAATTTATAGTAAGTAATGTCTTATATCGCATAATTTATGTGATATTAAATATTAATGTATAGGTATATAGTATATATATGTCTACAG
>NW_021772437.1:0-771 GCF_005508785.2 Acyrthosiphon pisum | reverse complement strand
TAATAGGTACCTACACTTTTTTTTTGAGATTCCATAAATCATAATGCACGATAAATATTGGTGAACACTAAATTTTAATCACGCACTCCAATTTTTTACGACGCATAGTATTAGGTATTATGACGTGTTTCATTCTATCGATTAAAACTATATTAATTCTGATTTTCTACTCCGGGCCCGAGAGGAGGATTTATATAGATATATAACATACGGTGTCTGCTGCGCAAAACTATAATATATTAATAATTTTAATATTACGATACATCGCATTATAACAGGAACGCAGATATTGTCTGGGACCCGCGATGTTGGACCGGACGATGAGCGCTAACAAGCTGTGCGGTAACGTGGCACAGACGCATTTCACGATCCAGACAGCGGTCGCCTACCTGGCGTCTCTGTTGTTCAAACGAAAGCAATCGCTGATCGTTTACGGGGCCGCCGAAAGGTGTGAAAAAAGAAAATTTTACACCGTACCATAACATAGTGTATCATATATACTCTATAGTATTGTACAGTGTATTCGACGATAGAGGTAACACGAACAGTTCCAACGCGTGACTTTGAATTTGATTCGGGGTCTTTTTTTACAGGACTATTGTTATCGTTTTGAATTTTGAAATTTTCAATCGCGCCACTATTTTATAGATAATAATTGCAGCTACGGCCTATTGACTTGTGTATAATTTATTTTATTTATGTTCAAGGATAAATGACTATTACAACTATTATCGTGAACTTGGGCGTGCAGAACTGCAAATTGCTCACCGA
>NW_021772436.1:0-994 GCF_005508785.2 Acyrthosiphon pisum | reverse complement strand
TCAGAATCGTTTTCTTATACAGTGATATATATCATGAATTCAAATTTAATACTGTCCATTATACAGTGACCCACTTCTAACTACTGTACAGCAGAGCGACATCCACTTACCCAGCTTTTTTGTTATTTTGTTGTGATTGTATAATATTATTCGTGGGTACTTGAAACTTCTAAAATATACTATTATATATCTATGATTTAACCACGGTTTTTTGTTGATGTATAACGCGTTATAACTTATAAGTACCTAATAGATATTATGATATGATTAATTTGGAATTTATTATAGGTACCTATTATAGGTCAATTTTTTTTTAATACCATCGATAAGTATATATATGTCTATTACATAGACTGATATACCGTCTCCGCTCAGAATCGTTTTTCTTATACAGTGATATTATATCATTGAATTCAAATTTAATACTGTCCATTATACAGTGACCCACTTCTAACCTACTGTACAGCAGAGCGACATCCACTTACCCACCTTTTTATATATATTTTTAATTTTAATTGCTCTACGAGGAGAGTATTCAGTTATTTGTGACAACATTGGAGCAGCTGCTCGTTTCCCTTCAGAGTACAAAGTATTTTTCGCAGCACAAATCAATACCTCACTTGTTGTCATTTTCCTTAAATATTCGGTTTTCCTACGTTTTGAACGTTCACTTAAATCAGAAAAAGATTTACTTGGCCTACCTCGACTTGTTGATGGTTGGCAGCCTATTTCATTTTTTGCTATACATGGAATGTTAAATTCTAGTTGTAGCCACTTTTCATTTTTAATTAAAAATTTTGACATACACCGATTAGATTCTTTCCATTTTTTATTAACTGTACTACAAAATGCTTCAATTTTCCCTTTAACGCATTTTTCAAAGTCCTTATAAGAATCCCACTCATCACCAAGTTTATTATGCAAATACATGATCAAGGTACTTCGGACCTCACAAGAACTTGTATGTAAAGCAAATCCAGATTTTCTTAATACT
>NW_021772435.1:0-3385 GCF_005508785.2 Acyrthosiphon pisum | reverse complement strand
CAAACTATACGAAAATTATACCGAGGAAATTTCACGTAGCTCTTTTCTTTTGCCAACCGACCGGTCACGACGTATAAAATTATATTTATTTTAGCAATAAACTAATGGAGTTATAAACGGTGAAATACGTACGTGCGTGTTTAGCTTAATAATTGGGGAGAAAAAAAAATTGATACCTTATACGAACGTACAATGATTTGAAGATGGAAAAAAATATCTATATTCGGGGATTAGGGACATTAAAGAATAAAAAGAATTGTAATGCTTATATAGAAGACAAAACAGGGGATGGCATGCGAGTTTTATACGGACGTGAAAAGAGAGAACACGTCTTGTGGAAATCTCGAAGACCACTGGAATCCTATGTACATTATATTATATAATTTTGCGTTGCTCGACGTGTTATACCCATGTGCGATAAAGGACGGAGCAGGTGAAGAAAAATATAATTTTTTTTATTATTATTACTTACGAATTATAACGTATAAATCCCGTAAACGTAAGATAATTTATTATTTGTGTCAAAGAAGGTATTTAAATTGAATAACAAAACTACATTTTGAATTTCTCATTTCGTAGCCATAATTAACTGCTCAAACTTAGAATTAAGTAACTTTTTACGAAATTTATCAAGCATGCGTTAATATTGTGCTGCACGTAAGCTATTTAAATTGTTAATATGTTTTAAATCGAAATAACCGCCACTCAAACCAAACAATAAATTAACACTAATAGTTTCTTAATCTTAAACATCGAGTAAAACGCGTCTATGTATAATGTATATTGTACGAGTTGCACACCTTCTTGGTAGATTTCGTAAAATGTTGATTTTATATAATTGAATCAGTTACAGCGAGTTTTCTTAAGTTTTGGATATTCAAATGCAAACACATTTTCAAATAAAAAATGTAATCGAACTTTTGTGTACATTGACATCTGCAAGACAGCAATGACATTTTTGATTCCATTTACTATTATAGGTATTTCAAGCAGCCGGATTTTCTACGTATTGATCACGATAAAAACCAAATCACATTTAAATATTAAACAATAATCAAAATACCAATATATATATATATATATTTAAGAGGGAAAGTGGTTCGTGGAGATACTTCTAACTTTAGAACGGTTCAGAACAGGTTAAACATTTCTGAGTTAAAATACGATGAGTGGTTTTATTATGGATGGTATAATAATTAATGTACAATGGTGGATATAGAGACGAAAAACGTTGACATTCGTATTCGATTTGATATCGATATATATACCTATTATGTATAGTTAGAACAGCGGGTTTTTGTACGTGGATAGTCGTAAAATATATTTTGGACGGATTCAATCAATAAAAGTGATAATAATTTAACGAAAAAATGCATAAAATAATATTTTTGCACGTTATTATTATAATAATATCGTATATTTTTACTGAATAAAATACTATCTATATAAAATGAGTTTTACGATAAATAGGTATTTTAATGGTTGTTTATAGTTATTGTGGTATAACATGAATAGAGAAATCATTCATAGATGCCTCTGTGGCTGACGAGGACTAATATAAGTTTTAATTAGTTAAAAAGAAACTACATCATTCCGTAATTACGTTTAAACCGTTTGGGGTTGAGTGGCGCAGATTGCTAGGAATGGATACTGCAAAGATAGATTTTATAATTTGAAATGGTAGCATGAAACCCTTTATAGTGTGTTTTTGAATGAATATGAATTAGTTATTACTTTTTTTGTTTATAGTATTTGTAAGGAAGGATTAAGTTAGTAGAGAAATTAGGGATATTATAACAGATTTAGATTATTCAATAAATATTGGTTTCGTTATTGATATTGTTATCATTGAGAGGACAGCAATAAGTAGCATTCGAATATAACATATTATAATACACATAATATATGGTATTCCTATGCTATTTATTATGACTTAGTAAATTGTTTCGTTTGTTAGTGGTTTTGGTGGGATCTAGTGGGTGCTTGATATCGATGTCCACGGAGAAGTTATTTTTGTACGTTTGGCACCTCTTATCACTGGTAGGGTTTGATTGAGGAGAGAGAGATTACAGGTTGCAAGAGTGTTTGATGATTTTGGAAAGATATTAAGTGTTTTTTGCTATATTTTACGCAACGTAAACAAACGTTAATATAATGCAAATATGCAATAATTGGGTCATACCCGTAGGTAATAGGTTATTCACCTTCATGATGATGGGCGGTGATAGGAGGTTGGTGCTATAGGCACCATGGTTTTTATTTGTCTACACGTTATTTGTTTGGTCAGTCCAGTTTGTTTCGTAATGTTACAAGTCGTATATAGAGTTGAAAAAAAAAATACTTTTTTCTTTGGCTGTTTATTGGAAGGGTTTGGAGATCAAACAGAGTAGTGATGCTTTGAGTGTTTAGATCGAATTAAATATAGGATTTATTAATTTGACTGATATTTGCGTAAAACAATTAGTATACTTATCAGAATTTAGTTAGACGACTGTCAGGCAGTGTACAGAGGCATTATCTGGTTAATAAGATATGGTCGGGTGGGGTACCCACCACACGGTACTTGTGCTGTCTCGAAATAATACTTAATTATAATAAATACGATTCATGCTCACCGAGCTCTTCGTTGTACTATAGAATGTTGATTGTGGTTTCACTGTTGATCAGGAGAAGTGTTTATCTTTAGAACAATGTTTAACTCATTTAGGTCGACTGAGCAGATGTACCGTTTAGGAAGGTAAAGGTATAAGCGGAGCACAGACGAAACGTGCGTGCGGCCTGAATTCCGTAGATGAATATCGTATAGTACTCACTATTTGGGCGTACCCATACGTACCTATTTATAATACTTATTATTACAAAAGATGGCGTCGGAGGAGCGTACGTAAATGATTTCCGGCCACTTTATTACCCGCAAATATATAGATATATTATAATATAATACTTGTATAATATTTTATACTGGTCCCGTGACGTACATCTATATACAATACTACGGCACCGAGCTCTGACAGGGTGGTGTGTAAATACACCGGATCTGACGAACTTGGAGCTTTAAGCGCCATGGATGCATATGTGTATGTGTGTGTGTACAACGAGGGCAGCGATTTTAATAACTCAGGCCGCGTGATGACGTTACCCAGTGGCGGTCATAATATAATATAATTTACCACATCGAACCCATGGCACGTGTCATATATTATATCATAATATATTATTATGATATAGTGTATAAATTATAATTTAAATTATATTATAATTCATATTGAATTATATAATGGTCCGGTGGTGGTGGTTTGGCTGTCGATAATTATTATTATATCGACCAAGCCGACTGCACGATGGGTAAAATTTGATTTTTTTTTTTAAACTATGTATAGTACTC
>NW_021772434.1:0-945 GCF_005508785.2 Acyrthosiphon pisum | reverse complement strand
GAGTGTCGGGGAGTACACTTTCCAAGCGGTAAATGATTTCAAATACTTAGATACTACTAGATAAGAACAACAATATGCATAATGAAATAAAATTAAGAATCTCAGCAGCCAATAAAGGTTTTTTTGCATTAGTGAAACTATTTAAATCTAAACTCCTATCTAAAAGATCAAAGATCAACCTATACCTGAGCTAATTACGCCCAGTCCTTGCGTATGGCTGCGAAACGTGGTCGGTGACAAAAGGAGACGAAGAGAAACTGCTAATTTTCGAAAGGAAAATACTCCGCCGAATCTATGGTCCTATCTACGAAAATGGAGATTATCGAATATGAACAAATGGGGAAATATACCAGCTATTCCAAAAACCAAATATAAAAACATTCATCAGAAGCAAGAGACTCGAATGTGCTGGGCACCTATGAAGAGAGAATGGCATATGCAAGCAAGTTCTGATGGGCAGAATCAATGGTAGAAGACCCAGAGGCCGCCCTAGACATAGATGGATGGACACTATAAAATCAGACCTAGCAAAGATTGCACCAGAAACAGAACTAGCAGGAAGTGAAAATAGAGAGAAGTGGCAAGAAATTATGGAAGCAGCGAAGGCCCTCAATGGGCTATAAAAGCTACAAAAAAAAAAAATTTAATTAAATTTGTTACCAACCGACAAACATATCTAGTAGACTGTTTTGAACTAAAAATGCACCAACTAGTTTTTGTTTCGATACTGTGCAATTGTATATATGAATTAATATCATTCTCGTTAAGCAAATTAGCTCGAAACACATTAGACTCAACTTCATTGACTTGGAACATTTTAAAGTTTTTAAGTTAACTACGTATAAACCATTAAACCAATAATTAGATAATTCATTATAAGGTGATGGATCTTATATTCTATTTTTATATTCATAATATTATTTTACCAAATTGATTGTAAAATAA
>NW_021772433.1:0-1148 GCF_005508785.2 Acyrthosiphon pisum | reverse complement strand
AACGGAATGTCATCTTTGGTCCATTTTTGCAAGACCAGTCCACAACAAAAACATTCGACTATGTCAACAGTTCTGAATACTTAAATCCGGCCTCAGATAACGAATATTTATTTTGATACAAAGTAGGTGGAAATGAATTATACGATTTTAATCTCGATAAAAATGTAGTAAAATCTGAATGTACTGGATACGAATTATTTCTTACTAAATAAACCAATGAAGGAAAATCGTTAGAAAACTTCTGTAAATTCATGGTTTTTAATAAAACATAAAATAATTGGTTGAAAAAAAAAAAATCGAATCAATAAGATAATTTACTGAAAAAAAATAACACAACTTGATTGTACAACAGTTGCATAGTAACTGACTAAATGTTAATATCTTGTCTGTCAAATTAAAAATCGCTTTGAATTTTTTCTATAAAATTACAGGGAGATTTGTTTCACTGTTAGGCATACATTCCTGGTTAAACTTTTTCCATCTCCCCGTAAAAAGTGCCTCAGAACCGCCAACCATACATATTAGAATTTTTAGCTATACGGTAATCGAATGTGCTGCAAGGGGGACATTCCTCCTTGAACTTTTTTCATCTCCCCGTAAAAAGTGACTCAGAACCGCCAACCATACATATTAGAATTTTTAGCTATACGGTGATCGAATGTGCTGCAAGGGGGACTTTCCCCCTTGAACTTTTTTCATCTCCCCGTAAAAAGTGACTCAGAACCGCCAACCATACATATTAGAATTTTTAGCTATACGGTGATCAAATGTACTGCAAGGCGGACTTTCCTCCTTGAACTTTTTTCATCTCCCCGTAAAAAGTGACTCAGAACCGCCAACCATACATATTAGAATATTTAGCTATACGGTAATCGAATGTGCTGTAAGGGGGACTTTCCCCCTTGAACTTTTTTCATCTCCCCGTAAAAAGTGACTCAGAACCGCCAAATTACTACTACTCGCATGCATGAGCCGTCGTCGTCGTCGTCACTATACGGCGTTATGGTTATAGCGTATACGCCAAATTTTTATATCAAGTATCAACGTCGCAATTTCGATGTACTCGTATTATACACATCCGAATCGATGACGGGATGTTGCTTGCAATAGCTCTGGTACAACAATAATCGTTACAATAATATTTAAAT
>NW_021772432.1:0-981 GCF_005508785.2 Acyrthosiphon pisum | reverse complement strand
AAATAGATTCTATTTTTTATAGCAGTATCGTAAATGAGTAATGACCATGTTAAACATTTTCGTTAAATAATATTATGAAATTTTCGTTCATTATTTTCTTTTCCGCCTAGGGGTGGATACTGCAGGATGGGCCCATGGGAAAAAAGGGATTTTCCCTGTGTTGCCCCCGTAGGTATATATCTTTATGTTTGGGGGCACACTCGGGTTTAGGTACACATTGTTTTTTTGCACAATAAAATATTCACCAAATAGGAATAGTTTAAATTTAAAACAATTCATTTTAGATTCTGAACGAAGTGATGAATGTATTGATTTTACAATGATGTGTTTTTTTTTTTTTTTTTTTTTTTTGTGTCTGACGACAACTTTTGGAGCAGTAAAAATGCTTCGATTTTCAAAAGTTGTACCTTTTCTGAAAGGAAAGTGAATCTAGTTGGTACTTTGGGGGGTCAAAAGTGAAAATTTCCCAATACTTTTCAAAAGCGGCAGGAAAAACCTTAAAAAAATAACGGAAAAACGCGAATTTTTACGCAAAACCAATTTTTGACAAAAACGAAAACTTAATTTTACTGTAACTCAAAAAATAATTATTGTAAGCACTTGAAATTTGCAACAGATGTTTATATTAGCGTTGTCTATACAGGGTTAAATTTTCAAAGTGTTTCGACTTTTTTTGAGCTATTTATAGACAAATGAAATTTTCAATTTTTCTAAGTATTTTTTTTTTAAAATAACGATAAAAAATTTTTGGTTGGATAGAAAACTTTGAAAATTTAATACAAGGTTTCTTATAAGTTGTTCTCACAGTGATAAAAAAAAATCCAAAATCGTTCGTCACAATTTTTTTTTATAAGTGCTTAAAGTTTAAATTTATACGAAATATGTCAAAATTGCGAAAATTTGCAAGTAATTTTGTGGTTGAAAAATCGTAAAATTTTTTTCTTTTATAACTAAGCTTTTAAAATTTGGTACAAGGTTCTC
>NW_021772431.1:0-1385 GCF_005508785.2 Acyrthosiphon pisum | reverse complement strand
GATGTGTAAATAATAAATACAATATTAATATACAGTATTAAATAGTAAATACAATTCTAGTTGGTAAATGATAACTGAAGTTAATAAGAAAACAAAGCATAAATAAAATATAATATGGTGTTTAACAAAACAAAATTAAGTTTCGTTCTGGCTAAAGTAATACATATTTTCCCGTTTTTATATAGTAAAAGAAACTATAGAGGTTATACCCCTCCTCCTATCATGTGTACACAACTGATTACAATGGGTAATTAGATAAATTGTTTCTAAAACGAAAACTTATTTAACCCTTTCAATAAATTGTTTGTTCAAAACTTCAAAACGCGATTATTCCGTTACTATGAACAACAATATAGGTACAGAGCGTATTTGCATGGGTCATGCAGCATCATGATTCATGAAACTTATAATTTGAATTTTGGTACTATATATTTTACTTTTCTTTCCAAACCAAGGAAAACTTAATATACTTACATATAAAATATAATCATTGTGCACAATGATTATGCAATTTATTTATTTATTTATTTATTATAATAGTAAACGGGACAGGCCCTTGACATTTATACAGCATTAATAATTAATAATTTTATTACACTATTACATACATAATATTTAACAAATAATAATATAATACAAAATAATTAGATACAAGAAGTTGTTTAGATATAATTGGATCCATTAGCTAATGTCATCATACGCAAAATGGGTTCATTATATAAATAATTTGTCGCACAGAACGGGACCCGGAATGGAGGAAAGTTGCAAAAATTAGCACCGGGAACATTAAAATTAATCCTCCCTAACATATCTGGAGCGTCAACTTCCCCACTCAAGAGTTTCGACAAGAAAACCAAGTTAGCCTTTGTTTTTCTAGTGCTCAACGTCTCCAAATTTAATTTCTCTAGAACTGGCGTATAATCGTGTGGAAGGCAGTCAATACGCAGTACAAAAGAAGCGTATTTTAGGAATTTACGCTGAACACGCTCGATTTGGCAAGAGTCACGTAAATTCTGGGGGTCCCAGATCACTACACCATATTCAAGGTGGGATCGTACAAATGCACAATAAAGCGCTTTTAAAGAACTACACATATTGAACTCAGATGAAATTCTTTTTATGAAACCAAGCATTTTCAAAGCCTTGCACGTGATTTTTTCAATATGGAGAATAAAACTTCAAGTCCGGTCAAATGTAACACCTAGGTCAACTACATGACTACCAGATAAACTTAAACTGGTACCATCAACTAGATAATCGTGCCGAATTGGGCTATGAGAACACGTGAAAGACATATAATGACACTTGGGAATACAGAGCTCCAAACCAAGCTGCCTAGACCAAAGTAGCAGGGCATTGAGTTCACTCTGGAGCATATCGCAATC
>NW_021772430.1:0-1145 GCF_005508785.2 Acyrthosiphon pisum | reverse complement strand
ATTTAATACAAGGCTCCTAACATATTTTTACAATAGCAGTTGCAAAATAAAAGGAATACATTGTCACAATTTTTATGTATAAGCATTTAAAGTTCAAATTTTGACAACATATTATGTAAAAATCACGAAAATTCGTAAATTATTTTATGCTAGAAATTCATAAAAAATTTTCCTTTTATATCTAAGATTTCAAAATTTAATACAAGGCTCATAATATATTTTTACAATAGCAATTGAAAAATAAAAGAAATATATAGTCACGATTTTTTTTTTACAAGCATTTAAAGTTCAAATTTTGACTAAATACGTAAAAATTACGGCAATGTTCAAATAATTATCTTAGACAGAAATTTATAAAAGTTTTTCTTTTTAATTCTAAGATTTGGAAATTTAATACAAGGCTCCTAACATATTTTTACAATAGCAGTTGCAAAATAAAAGGAATACATTGTCACAATTTTTATTTATAAGCATTTAAAGTTCAAATTTATACGAAATATGTCAAAATTGCGAAAATTTGCAAGTAATTTAGTGGTTGAAAAATCGTAAAAATGTTTTCTTTTATAACTAAGTTTTTAAAATTTGGTACAAGGTTCTCCATAAGTTTTTCTTTAAAAATAATATATCCTAGACTGACAAATCATCTCCGTTCAGAATCGTTTTTCGTATACAATGATATAATATCATTGGATTCAAATTTAATTCTATCCATTACAGTAACCCACTTGTAACCTACTGTACAGCAGAGCGACATCCACGACTTACCCGCCTTTTTTTAAATTGTATTTTGTTTTATTATTTACATTAATTGTATAATGAGTGAAAAAAAACAAAGTAATATTTATAATTTCTTTATAAATAAAAAAGATAATTGCAACAATAGTAATAACTATGAAGGAACTTTAGAGCCCCCACAATCTTCGTCAGGTGTCATTAGAAAAAACATTCAAACCGATGGAGGAGAGAAAAAAAAAATTAAAATAGTAAGAAAATATAATTCAGACTACTTGAAATTTGGATTTATTCAAGAACCTAATAGTGATCTACATCCACTGCCACTTTGTGTTGTGTGTTTGCTGATAATTATTACCATTATTAAAGTTTTGTCTATAACCGTTGTTATTATATCCATTTCGATTATTAAA
>NW_021772429.1:0-819 GCF_005508785.2 Acyrthosiphon pisum | reverse complement strand
GAATTTTGGTAACAGAAATTAAATATTTATGTGGAATCTTGTTTTAAATTTTCAATTCTTAGATACAAAAATTGAACATTTTATAAATTTTTAACTACAGAATAATTATTCAATTTTAAATTTCATAAATTTTGTCAAAATTTCAACTTCAAATGCTTTTAAAAAATAATTGTGCCTATGTATTTTTAATATTTTTCAACTGATATTGTAACAATGTATCAGGAGCCTTGTATTAATTTTTTACACTTTTTGGCCCAATAGATAAAACTTTATTGATATTTATAGAAAAAAAAACTAAAAAAATTAAAAACTTACAATGTCCGTAAACAGCTCAAAAAGAGTCAAATTATTTTAAAAATGTTATCGTATATATAAAATGCTAATATAAACATTCAGTGAAATTTTCACGTTTCTACAGTCATTCGTTTTTTAATTACAACAAAATAAGAAAATCGTTACGTAAGAAATCGAGTGAATACCAAATGTTGTAAAAATATGAATTTCAAACGCTCATAAAAATTTAATTTGAGTTTCTTATAGACATTTTTTTTTTGATAAAGGTAGATTATCCTTTTAGAAATCTTGTATTACATTTTAAAATCTTAGTTCTAAAAAGAAAAATTTTTATGAATTATAAACTCAAAATAATTAGGTAATTTTCGTGATTTTTCCATATTTTGTCAATTTTTAAACTTTAAATGCTAATAAAAAAAAACTGTGACTAACGATTTTTAATATTTTTCATCTGCCTTTGAAACAATATACTAGGAGCCTTCTATTAAATTTTCAAGCTTTTTTATCCAACAAATAAAGTTTTAT
>NW_021772428.1:0-815 GCF_005508785.2 Acyrthosiphon pisum | reverse complement strand
GATGTTGCTCTGCTGTACAGTAGGTTAGAAGTGGGTCACTGTATAATGGATGGTATTAAATTTGAATTCAATGATATAATATCACTGTATAAGAAAAACGATTCTGAGCGGAGACGGTATATGAGTCTATGTATTAGACATATATATACTTATCTATGGTATTAAAAAAAAATTGACCTATAATAGGTACCTATAATAAATTCCAAATTAATCATATCATAATATCTATTAGGTACTTATAACGCGTTATACATCAACAAAAAACCGTGGTACTATCATAGATATATAATAGTATACTTTAGAAGTTTCAAGTACCCACGAATAATATTATACAATCACAATAAAATAACTAAAATAGTTATCCTAGGTTTTTAATATGTAATTTCGTCCAAATTTGTACTTAAAATGACTATAAAAATACACTGTGTAAATGTATTTTTTAGATTTTTTGGTAACAGAATTAATTACTTACGTGGAATCTTGTTTTAAATTTTTAATTCTTAGATACAAAAATTGAACATTTTATAAATTTTTAAGTACAAAATAATTTTTCAAATTAAAATTTGATAAATTTTGTCAAAATTTGATCTTTAAATGCTTATAAAAAAAAATTGTGCCTATGTATTTTTAATATTTTTCAACTGATATTGTAACAAGATATCAGGAGCTTTGTATTAAATTTATACACTTTTTGGCCCAACAGATAAAACTTTATTGATATTTATAGAAAAAAAAACTAAAAAAATTTAAAACTAAAAATGTCCGTAAACAGCTCAAAAAGAGTCAAAATATTTTCAAAATTGTATGGTGTATAG
>NW_021772427.1:0-5423 GCF_005508785.2 Acyrthosiphon pisum | reverse complement strand
GGCTAGTGGTCATAACTAGCGGAAACCACAGCCCCAGCGAGTCCGACTCCAGAGGCCCGAGATGTTATTGGGCCTCAGTACCGGGGCACTAACCTTGCGGCAGTGGGGCTCCCCGGTCCCGCTGTACGGGTTTCTGGTCGTAGCTGATATTTAAACCTGCCACGACCCCACCCCCGGTCGGTGGAACTCAGGTGGCATGGGGTCGTCGGTCCCAGCCAATGCCGGGCCTTGTGCTGACGTAGGACTGGGTCCTACTGGGGAAGTTGTTGGTCCTGGATTCCTGCTTCACGGCGTCGAATCCTCTCTTCGGTCCGGAGGTTTTCCTTCCTTGTTAATGCCTCTCTTGAAAAACTCTCCAATGCCGACCACGCTGTTCTTGATGCAGCGAATACTGGGCATTCGCATGGCCATGTAACCCCACAACTGTAGAGTGTATCTTGCATCCTTGACCTCAGGTCATCGAATATTGGACATTCGTACAGCACGTGTTCCGCTGTCTCTTCTGTGTGGCCGCAACTGCAGCGTGGAGACTCCACGCTATTGAAACTGCACAATTTCCAATTAAAGTCACCATGGCCAGTGACTATTTGGGCCGTATAGTGGTTGAATGTCAACGGGCAGTGGATCCTGTCGCTGATATCTGGCAGGAACTCGTGCGTCCAGCGTCCTTTATTGGATCTGTTCCAAATATCTTGCCACTGCTCTACGAGGATTTGTTCGGAGTCCGATTTCTGCATGCCGTTCTGAATTCTGATCGTATATTCTATTTGAAGATATATTGGCGGCGTGCCCGCGAGAACCTGGAGTGCCCTTGTCGAGGTTGTGCTGTAAGCGCAGAGTGACCGCCAGGAGCACCCTTCTTTGTGCGGACTCTAACTGGTTTTTCATGTCTGATGTTGGTTCGGGCGGGTACCATATGTTGCACCCGTACTGCACCCTAGGTATATAGACTGCTTTGTAGAGCAGAAGTGATAATGCTGCTGATGCTCCCCACTTTGATTTTCTTACCGACTTTAGTCGAGAGAAGACGTCAGTACTTGACTCAAGAAGATTGACTGCATGACCGTGGAAGTTCAATCCTGCGCTTAGATGCCGACCAAGATATTTTGTCTCCGAGACTGACCTGATGCGCCCGCCATCGAATTGCGCGGTAAAGCCTGGGACTAGGCCACCCTTGAGAGGGACCATTACTGATTTTTCCTTCGAAAACTGTAACCCACGACGGCTTGCCCAGGCCGAGATGGTCTGTAAGGCTGATTCAGTTTTGCTGATCACATTCTGTCTTGTGCTGCCCGCCACCAAGAGGGCGATGTCATCGGCGTACGTGGTTATTTTTGTGTCTGCTGGGAAGGCTTCTTTCAGAAGTGGGTCCATCGTAATGTTCCATAATCTGGGACCAAACTTCGAGCCCTGTGGGCATCCTCTGGTTAGCTTTATTGTACATTCTGAGCCACCAACTCTGTACGTGGCTGATCTACCAGGCAGGTAGTCCATAGTGATGGAGATCAGGGCAGGGCTGCATCTTGGCGAGCGCATGTCTTCAATTAGCGACGGCCATCGGACGTTATCAAATGCGCCGCTTATGTCCAGGAAACTCCCGATTACGTGGTATCCGTTTTGACTTGTCCAGTCCTTCACCTCGTCTAATGCGGACGATGTGGATTTTCCCGGCCTGAAGCCGTGTTGATCGAGACTGAGATTTTTACCGACTTCCCTCTCGACGATATCGCAAATTACCTCTTCCAGGATTTTCCCTAGGACTGGAAGTAGACTTACTGGACGGTAGCTTTTCGGGATAAGCGGATCTTTGTTCTTATTTTTCAGGAGGACGACAATTCTAGCCTCCTTCCAAGTATCTGGGGAATTTAGCGTACCTTAGGCAGTCGTTAACTAGGCGCAACATGCTTACGCAAAGCGCTGGCCAAGCCGCTTTAATTATTTTCGCCGACAGCCCATCTGCTCCTGGAGCGCTGTTTTTCTGTTTTTTGACGATCCTGGTTAGCTCGTCGGAGGTAATCCGAGGGAGACCGTGTCTTAACTGATCCCCGGGCTCAATTCTCAAGTCCTGGTTAGAAGTCGGGATTAACTCCTCTAACATTAGGTTGATTGAGTTCCTGATGCCGGACGTGTAAGTACCATCGCTTCTGCGAAGTACTGAGGGAATCGGTTGTTCGCTCTTACCCTTGATGAGCCACTTCGTTAGTTTTCCCCATGCTTTGCCTGACTGTAGAGGCTCGTCTGCGAATCTTTGCCAAATAGCCTTCTTGGCCTTACGAATATTGCTGACGTGTTTATTTCTAGCTGCCCTGAACAGCTCTCTGGACTCAGGAGATATTTCTCGGAGCATTACTCTATGTGCGTGTTTGAGGTCACGTCTTGAATTATTGACTTCAGTGTTCCACCACGGGGGGCGGGTGGACTTCCTAGCGCAGGTCTTCGCTAATAGTTTATCGCAAGTGATCTTCAGGCTATTCGAAATGTGTTCTGCAGTCCCATTGATAGAGCCGTCAAAACGTGTGCTCTCCAACGCAATGCTGACTGCATCAGCAAATTCACGGTTATTGATTTTGTTGTCCCGGTATCTGACATGTGGGGACATATGTACAACATCAACATTGACCATGATGGAGAAACTGATAATCAAATGGTCGCTCGTAGTGGCCCCTTTGGTCACTCGCCAATCCCTAATGTTGTTCGTTAAGCCTGGGGAAACAAGTGAGATGTCAACATTGCTGCGACCCCTGGCCCCTTGGAACGTGGGCTCATTATCTTGTTTGTTAAGGATGACAACGCCGAGGGTATCGATCATGTTCTCAACTAATCTGCCCTTCTCATTACGCCTGGTATCATGCCATCTGGGCGAGAACGCGTTTACATCAATTCCCAGGATCGTACTGTTAAGGAGATGAGCATGAATGCGCACTATTTCGTTGGTAAAGTACCCTGTGGGTTTGCGGAATTTAAAATAACTGGAGACCAGATCGATTGGTGCTTGACCCGGGTGGGCGACTCCAAGGACGACGGTATGTTCCGTGGTGAGATGTGGTTTGGCTATTATGTCCAGTTGCCTGTTGAGAACCACGATAGCTGCCCAGATGCCGTGATGCTCGTTAACCTTGGTTTTAACTGTGCGAATGGCACTGTGTTCAAGGCCGTGCAGCATACCTCTATATGCGTACGGTTCTTGAACCAAGGCAATATCGACATTTTCTTTGAAGCAATGGTGTAGCAGTTCATCGGATACTACCCTTGACCTGGCCATATTAAGTTGCACTATATTGAGTTGCTTATTATTCATCAGACTGGCCGTAATCTGTTCGGAGTTGCAAGGCTCTTACAACTGCGGCCCATTTCGAGCACTCCTTAGCCATGGTTGAGTGGTTGCCCTTGCAGTGCGTGCATGTGGGTTTCTCTGCTGTATTGGGACAGTCCTTTTTATTGTAACCCGTGTTTGCGCAATGGAAACATGTGGCACCATCTGCGCTGCAATCTGAGGTCCTGTGTGATGTCTGGAGGCATCTCCTGCAATGAGGGGCTACCATGAACGGCTTTGGTAGTGACGAGATCATCCCAACATATACCCTCTTACCGTTTAGGAGTTTGTAAGCCGCTGGGGATACTTCAATCACCCAGTCCGTATCGAATTCATTACGTCTGCCGCACTTGAACAGTGGGCGTATGTCAGTTTTGGTGCAATGTTCAAGTAATTTTTGGTTCTGGTTAATGATTGCATCTGCGATGAACTCTGCAGAGTAATCTACGGGGATGCCTTTGACTTTGAGCCTAGGCTTTCTAGGTCCCTGTTCTCTGATCGCCAATCCTTCGTTGATCGACCTGATGGCGTCCCTTGTATCACTGTCCGAGCTAGTCAGAATAAAGTTTCCCTCCGCTGTCCTTCTACAGCCGTCAAGTCTCGGGTTCGGAATCTTTGCACGGACAACTTGCCAAATGTCATCAAGTTTGAGGCTCTTGTTGTTGCCGTCAACTATAAATGCAGGCTGTGCTGGTTTACTCTTAGCTGCTTCAAGCTTGGCCGTGTTCGTTTTAGCCGCCCGGGCTTTGCGTCGCTTGCTCTTTTTGGCGGGCTGCCCCTCGAGCGGAGGGAAGTCGCCTAGCCGTTCCTTTGCTGAACGTTTCTGTGCTAGTGGGGGTTGCGGAGAGGTGATTTCGACTGTCATAAAGTCGTCCTCTTCCCCAACTTCTTGTTGACCATTTTCAGCGCCTCTGACTGTTGAGACGTATAACCGTTTAGGCTGAGCTCTGTTCGTATTATTAATGTTACTCAGGCAAGTCTCAAGACGGTGATTTGCCTCTGAGGCTTCCGCCTTGGCTTCCTGGTATTTGCCCTCTATGACAGACGCTCCAAGGGCGATGTTGTTGCTGCAGTGCTGCATTTTTCGGAGGAAATCGCTTATTCCGTCAAACCACTTTATTCCTATCTTGGTTGACTTGATCTATATCTTTATAACTTTATCTATAGATCTATAACTATATCTTTGACGAATGTCTCGCAGTCCTTCAAATGACCGTCAAAAGTCGTCAGTTCAGTGCTGATGTGTGCCGGAACTGGGCCTGGAGGAGACTCACCGGCCTTCCTCTTCCGCCTGTTGGTGGGCGTGATCGTTATTCGACCATTCGTATGGTCATTGTCCTTATCGATGTCATCGGCGCAGCCACCATTACCGCCACGGAGACGGAGAGGTGGGTAGCTGTTGTTAGTGGGAGCCCTTGCATTAAGGTTGTCAGATGTTGCTGGCGGAGCCATTGTTATAGGGTGGGACCACCACTTCGCTCGCCTTTGATGGGTGAAGTTGCAGTCGGCCAGGCTACTTGAGCCGACCCCAACTAACCCTGTGGCTTCCTGGACCACTGGGGCGGTAACAATATTCCCGTTGATAACTTTCATATTGTGATTTAAGGTTTACTCCTTGCATTTTTATCCTACTGCCAGGTCCTGGTGCCTCCGACCGGAGTTGCCAACCTCCGGAAGTCCGTGTGTTCGAAGGCCTCTTAGCGCCGGACAGCTTGTCCGGTCGGGCGGGGTCGCCACGACAAGGCGGGCCTTCATCGACCCCGCTAACCTATGTGACATTCATAACCTTTGTGACGGGAGGTATAAGACCAACATCCCGGTGGGGTGACCCCCTGTTTCCACTTAAGCGGGACTGGCTACTTCTCGCCTTGATGGCGCAGACTCGTCCCTCCAGACAGGTACACCGGGCGCCCGAGCGCCATACGATGTTCTGCTGGCAACGCTCACGCAAGGAGGTTGATCGGTGGGTTTCGAAAGTTCTGCGCCAGCGAGCGCCGGGTTGCGAACGCCGGACAATTCCCTCCTTCTACTATGCGTTACTCCCACAGTCTCCGCGAGGCCATCCACACCAGTCGCCCGAGTGCGGACGTCACGCGCGGACGCGCGAGGG
>NW_021772426.1:11842-13148 GCF_005508785.2 Acyrthosiphon pisum | reverse complement strand
TGTTTGATTGCTCAATGGTGTATTATACGATTTTATATATTTTGTTTTAGTTTTTATTATATTTTTCTTCTTATATTTATCTGAAAAATAAGTAATATCGAATAAGTAAAAGCGGTTATAATACCTTCTAATACATGCCCATTACAGTATGGTGTAAAGTTAGTTGACGTATGAACTGTCGTGTTATAAAAAAAAGTCGCGTAACATAGAAGTTATAACATGTTGTTATAACTTTCAATGTTTTATGGGACCGTTCCAAAAATCTGTTTCCCTGTGGGTGCCATGCAGTTGTTTGAATCTTTTTAACGTCCAATAGTTTACACTTGCTTTTAAATATGTCTGATAAGAAATTCGTTCCTAAATCGGTTAGAATAGATTTTGGAATTCCGTATGTACATACGAAACATTCGACAAAGGCTTGCGCTATGGTTGGAGCGTCAGTTGCGAAACGTCACCAACGTTTCAATGGTTTTTGTTTAATTCACTTATTCCCCGAACTAAAATATATTTTTAGTCATGAATATATAGTTTTTCGAAGACACTTTATTAGAAAAGTCAATGTATTGTGTTTTACCAATAATTAAAGATAATTTATTTTCAGCTAAACTACTAATATAAATATTGATCAACAATGGATCTAACGAAGTCCTTTGCGGATACCACAATTAATAGTTTTAATTTGGGAGAATTTTTGTGCAAACAGTTCTATTATTAATTTTTAAAAAGGGATTTTAATTTTGATATTGCTTTTTCTGTACATCTACCCTCTTCAAAACCAAATTGTGATTCTGAGAGTAATTCGTTTTTTTCTAGGAAGTTAATTATTCTTGAATATATGCATTTTTTGAATATTTTGGAGATATTTGAATACAATATTTCGTTACAATCAGGAGCACGTCATACTTGGACAGGTTGTGAAAAAATATGGGAACAAAGTTAGGTGTTTGGAGTTTCCCCGATAAATGACAGTGATCTGCAACTTTATGGTTTTCTTTTGAAAAGTTGATCTTACATAAATTACATATTTGAGATGATTCGTGGGTTCTTCGTTGTTCACCCGTGAAAATCATAGGTGTGTTCGTTTTAAGCAGTTTTTCTATCTTTAACGATATTTCAGAAACAGTTTTCAACAAAATGTCTCGCCACGTCCGTCTTACTATTGTTTCCTCTATATAATACTGGGTTCTGTCGTTATCTCGTGCTTCTCCATTAGCTCAGCTGGTACATCTTCACTCGTCTTCTCAATGAGCCCATAACTCATTGCTTTAATAGTTTACGTTTTGGATCGATTAACATTAAATCAATA
>NW_021772426.1:1675-11792 GCF_005508785.2 Acyrthosiphon pisum | reverse complement strand
TTGGTTGACTACTCGAACCAATTCCAGCGGTTGTTAAAAGTTCCATAGTCATCGGAAGTTTCAAAAGTTTGCATAAACATTCATATATTTGTTTGTTGTCACAGCTCTCGCGATTTTTCTGACGTAGTGATTAATCACTCTGACTGACCTATATATATATATACACAAATAAATAAATAAATATATATATATATATATATATTATATATATATAAATGTTTCTCTTGTGAGGTTAGTTCATATATAAATGCTTATAATATTTTATGAAATCAAATATAATATAAACATTTATATCAAAATTGTGTGAGATGTCAGCTGCAAAAACTCGTTTTCGATGTTTTGGGATTCTCCTGTTTCGTCAGATTGCACTTCCACCGAGCCAGGAAGAGCGACAAGCACTGTTTGAATAGAAGCAGGTATGTCGACGTGGATATGGGTGTCATGGATAGACACAAGTCGCAGTTGCTCCGGAGAAGATGTTCCGGATAGTTGTCGAACATCGTTAAGGAATTGAATAATTTCTCCCTGTTCGTCGGGACACAAATATCTGACATGTATCTGACTGTGCTTCCTAAATATTTAAAAAATGCCACACGGCCAAATTTTCGATATTCGTCGGTATGGTCGGGTAAATTATTCTCTGAGGTTTCAGCCACTCCAACCACATATTTCCCCCCGTTTCCAAGTTCTCCGAACACATTATCCACCCCAATTGCATCTGCCACATCGACAGTTATCGGTTTATCGGTCTCCATTTTTTCGGGTTCAGTATCGAGTGAAAGAATATTTCCATCCCCGATATCGTTTTGAATTGTGGCAAAGATGTGTAACTAAGGCGGTCAGTGGCAGACATCCTATGTAATCCGGTTTCCATTCGCATGCGCCTGCTGTTCTAATTCTAGAATTCTGCATTTAATAGTGTTTATTTCTGGCTCCATGATTCTGAAAATTACATAGAATTTTAAGACTCTCTGTTAGTACTGATACATTGTTTATACTCTCATTATGTTAGAAATATGTTACGTTTTTTAAATCTAAACCACTTTTCCTAACATTTTTATACACTGAACGATTATCAAACATAGTCAGTATTGAATAATAAAACATTTATTAACCTTCAACAGATAAACTATGTACACAGAGATGGTATAGGTTATAATTTATTACAATATCATTCGATATAATGTAATTATAAGATAAAATAATAAATAAATAACAAAATAATTTATGATATTATGTATCATCTAATTGTTCATACAAATCGCTGAGCCCTCTTTGAATACTTTTTTCGCAAAGAAACTCAATGTATAATGAACTTTTATAATCATTTAATATTTTTTGTTTTTGTTTTATTGATTTTTCTTTAGTCGTTTTTAAGTTAGCTTTCGCTATTTTAATGTTAATATTTTTCAGATTTTTTCTGAAATTGAATTTGACCATTCTCATCCCTTCGTCATTTTCCTTGCGTTGTGCCAAGACAGCGTTGATTTTTTCCGATATTAATGATGGGTCCATTTTGTTTGTTTTTATTCTAGAAAAAATGCATATAAATTGTAAACCATCTACTAGTTATAAAATAATGTATATTAATGTTAAAATTCATTGTTTTATTTTAAATTTAACTTTTTATATAAGAAAATATTACGTGTTAATCATAATTTATTGACATTTCTTAAGGACTACAGTTCTCCTTAGAAAAACATTGTTCAGTTATCTCTTTTTTTACAAGAAATGTCCATGTTATGACCACTCTTTCCGCTAATTTCCCTACGACTCCGCCTCTGCTTCTTAATTTGTTGACTACTCGACCAATTCCAGCGGTTGTTAAAAGTTCCATAGTCATCGGAAGTTTCAAAAGTTTGCATAAACATTCATATATTTGTTTGTGTTCACAGCTCTCGCGATTTTTCTGACGTAGTGATTAATCACTCTGACTGACCTATATATATATATACACAAATAAATAAATATATATATATATATATATATATTATATATATATATAAATGTTTCTCTTGTGAGGTTAGTTCATATATAAATGCTTATAATATTTTATGAAATCAAATATAATATAAACATTTATATCAAAATTGTGTGAGATGTCAGCTGCAAAAACTCGTTTTCGATGTTTTGGGATTCTCCTGTTTCGTCAGATTGCACTTCCACCGAGCCAGGAAGAGCGACAAGCACTGTTTGAATAGAAGCAGGTATGTCGACGTGGATATGGGTGTCATGGATAGACACAAGTCGCAGTTGCTCCGGAGAAGATGTTCCGGATAGTTGTCGAACATCGTTAAGGAATTGAATAATTTCTCCCTGTTCGTCGGGACACAAATATCTGACATGTATCTGACTGTGCTTCCTAAATATTTAAAAAATGCCACACGGCCAAATTTTCGATATTCGTCGGTATGGTCGGGTAAATTATTCTCTGAGGTTTCAGCCACTCCAACCACATATTTCCCCCCGTTTCCAAGTTCTCCGAACACATTATCCACCCCAATTGCATCTGCCACATCGACAGTTATCGGTTTATCGGTCTCCATTTTTTCGGGTTCAGTATCGAGTGAAAGAATATTTCCATCCCCGATATCGTTTTGAATTGTGGCAAAGATGTGTCACTAAGGCGGTCAGTGGGCAGACATCCTATGTAATCCGGTTTCCATTCGCATGCGCCTGCTGTTCTAATTCTAGAATTCTGCATTTAATAGTGTTTATTTCTGGCTCCATGATTCTGAAAATTACATAGAATTTTAAGACTCTCTGTTAGTACTGATACATTGTTTATACTCTCATTATGTTAGAAATATGTTACGTTTTTTAAATCTAAACCACTTTTCCTAACATTTTTATACACTGAACGATTATCAAACATAGTCAGTATTGAATAATAAAACATTTATTAACCTTCAACAGATAAACTATGTACACAGAGATGGTATAGGTTATAATTTATTACAATATCATTCGATATAATGTAATTATAAGATAAATAACAAAATAATTTATGATATTATGTATCATCTAATTGTTCATACAAATCGCTGAGCCCTCTTTGAATACTTTTTTCGCAAAGAAACTCAATGTATAATGAACTTTTATAATCATTTAATATTTTTTGTTTTTGTTTTATTGATTTTTCTTTAGTCGTTTTTAAGTTAGCTTTCGCTATTTTAATGTTAATATTTTTCAGATTTTTTCTGAAATTGAATTTGACCATTCTCATCCCTTCGTCATTTTCCTTGCGTTGTGCCAAGACAGCGTTGATTTTTTCCGATATTAATGATGGGTCCATTTTGTTTGTTTTTATTCTAGAAAAAATGCATATAAATTGTAAACCATCTACTAGTTATAAAATAATGTATATTAATGTTAAAATTCATTGTTTTATTTTAAATTTAACTTTTTATATAAGAAAATATTACGTGTTAATCATAATTTATTGACATTTCTTAAGGACTACAGTTCTCCTTAGAAAAACATTGTTCAGTTATCTCTTTTTTTACAAGAAATGTCCATGTTATGACCACTCTTTCCGCTAATTTCCCTACGACTCCGCCTCTGCTTCTTAATTTGTTGACTACTCGACCAATTCCAGCGGTTGTTAAAAGTTCCATAGTCATCGGAAGTTTCAAAAGTTTGCATAAACATTCATATATTTGTTTGTTGTCACAGCTCTCACGATTTTTCTGACGTAGTGATTAATCACTCTGACTGACCTATATATATATATATACACAAATAAATAAATATATATATATATATATATTATATATTATATATATATAAATGTTTCTCTTGTGAGGTTAGTTCATATATAAATGCTTATAATATTTTATGAAATCAAATATAATATAAACATTTATATCAAAATTGTGTGAGATGTCAGCTGCAAAAACTCGTTTTCGATGTTTTGGGATTCTCCTGTTTCGTCAGATTGCACTTCCACCGAGCCAGGAAGAGCGACAAGCACTGTTTGAATAGAAGCAGGTATGTCGACGTGGATATGGGTGTCATGGATAGACACAAGTCGCAGTTGCTCCGGAGAAGATGTTCCGGATAGTTGTCGAACATCGTTAAGGAATTGAATAATTTCTCCCTGTTCGTCGGGACACAAATATCTGACATGTATCTGACTGTGCTTCCTAAATATTTAAAAAATGCCACACGGCCAAATTTTCGATATTCGTCGGTATGGTCGGGTAAATTATTCTCTGAGGTTTCAGCCACTCCAACCACATATTTCCCCCCGTTTCCAAGTTCTCCGAACACATTATCCACCCCAATTGCATCTGCCACATCGACAGTTATCGGTTTATCGGTCTCCATTTTTTCGGGTTCAGTATCGAGTGAAAGAATATTTCCATCCCCGATATCGTTTTGAATTGTGGCAAAGATGTGTAACTAAGACGGTCAGTGGCAGACATCCTATGTAATCCGGTTTCCATTCGCATGCGCCTGCTGTTCTAATTCTAGAATTCTGCATTTAATAGTGTTTATTTCTGGCTCCATGATTCTGAAAATTACATAGAATTTTAAGACTCTCTGTTAGTACTGATACATTGTTTATACTCTCATTATGTTAGAAATATGTTACGTTTTTTAAATCTAAACCACTTTTCCTAACATTTTTATACACTGAACGATTATCAAACATAGTCAGTATTGAATAATAAAACATTTATTAACCTTCAACAGATAAACTATGTACACAGAGATGGTATAGGTTATAATTTATTACAATATCATTCGATATAATGTAATTATAAGATAAAATAATAAATAAATAACAAAATAATTTATGATATTATGTATCATCTAATTGTTCATACAAATCGCTGAGCCCTCTTTGAATACTTTTTTCGCAAAGAAACTCAATGTATAATGAACTTTTATAATCATTTAATATTTTTTGTTTTTGTTTTATTGATTTTTCTTTAGTCGTTTTTAAGTTAGCTTTCGCTATTTTAATGTTAATATTTTTCAGATTTTTTCTGAAATTGAATTTGACCATTCTCATCCCTTCGTCATTTTCCTTGCGTTGTGCCAAGACAGCGTTGATTTTTTCCGATATTAATGATGGGTCCATTTTGTTTGTTTTTATTCTAGAAAAAATGCATATAAATTGTAAACCATCTACTAGTTATAAAATAATGTATATTAATGTTAAAATTCATTGTTTTATTTTAAATTTAACTTTTTATATAAGAAAATATTACGTGTTAATCATAATTTATTGACATTTCTTAAGGACTACAGTTCTCCTTAGAAAAACATTGTTCAGTTATCTCTTTTTTTACAAGAAATGTCCATGTTATGACCACTCTTTCCGCTAATTTCCCTACGACTCCGCCTCTGCTTCTTAATTTGTTGACTACTCGACCAATTCCAGCGGTTGTTAAAAGTTCCATAGTCATCGGAAGTTTCAAAAGTTTGCATAAACATTCATATATTTGTTTGTTGTCACAGCTCTCGCGATTTTTCTGACGTAGTGATTAATCACTCTGACTGACCTATATATATATATACACAAATAAATAAATAAATATATATATATATATATATATTATATATATATAAATGTTTCTCTTGTGAGGTTAGTTCATATATAAATGCTTATAATATTTTATGAAATCAAATATAATATAAACATTTATATCAAAATTGTGTGAGATGTCAGCTGCAAAAACTCGTTTTCGATGTTTTGGGATTCTCCTGTTTCGTCAGATTGCACTTCCACCGAGCCAGGAAGAGCGACAAGCACTGTTTGAATAGAAGCAGGTATGTCGACGTGGATATGGGTGTCATGGATAGACACAAGTCGCAGTTGCTCCGGAGAAGATGTTCCGGATAGTTGTCGAACATCGTTAAGGAATTGAATAATTTCTCCCTGTTCGTCGGGACACAAATATCCGACATGTATCTGACTGTGCTTCCTAAATATTTAAAAAATGCCACACGGCCAAATTTTCGATATTCGTCGGTATGGTCGGGTAAATTATTCTCTGAGGTTTCAGCCACACCAACCACATATTTCCCCCCGTTTCCAAGTTCTCCGAACACATTATCCACCCCAATTGCATCTGCCACATCGACAGTTATCGGTTTATCGGTCTCCATTTTTTCGGGTTCAGTATCGAGTGAAAGAATATTTCCATCCCCGATATCGTTTTGAATTGTGGCAAAGATGTGTCACTAAGGCGGTCAGTGGCAGACATCCTATGTAATCCGGTTTCCATTCGCATGCGCCTGCTGTTCTAATTCTAGAATTCTGCATTTAATAGTGTTTATTTCTGGCTCCATGATTCTGAAAATTACATAGAATTTTAAGACTCTCTGTTAGTACTGATACATTGTTTATACTCTCATTATGTTAGAAATATGTTACGTTTTTTAAATCTAAACCACTTTTCCTAACATTTTTATACACTGAACGATTATCAAACATAGTCAGTATTGAATAATAAAACATTTATTAACCTTCAACAGATAAACTATGTACACAGAGATGGTATAGGTTATAATTTATTACAATATCATTCGATATAATGTAATTATAAGATAAAATAATAAATAAATAACAAAATAATTTATGATATTATGTATCATCTAATTGTTCATACAAATCGCTGAGCCCTCTTTGAATACTTTTTTCGCAAAGAAACTCAATGTATAATGAACTTTTATAATCATTTAATATTTTTTGTTTTTGTTTTATGGATTTTTCTTTAGTCGTTTTTAAGTTAGCTTTCGCTATTTTAATGTTAATATTTTTCAGATTTTTTCTGAAATTGAATTTGACCATTCTCATCCCTTCGTCATTTTCCTTGCGTTGTGCCAAGACAGCGTTGATTTTTTCCGATATTAATGATGGGTCCATTTTGTTTGTTTTTATTCTAGAAAAAATGCATATAAATTGTAAACCATCTACTAGTTATAAAATAATGTATATTAATGTTAAAATTCATTGTTTTATTTTAAATTTAACTTTTTATATAAGAAAATATTACGTGTTAATCATAATTTATTGACATTTCTTAAGGACTACAGTTCTCCTTAGAAAAACATTGTTCAGTTATCTCTTTTTTTACAAGAAATGTCCATGTTATGACCACTCTTTCCGCTAATTTCCCTACGACTCCGCCTCTGCTTCTTAATTTGTTGACTACTCGACCAATTCCAGCGGTTGTTAAAAGTTCCATAGTCATCGGAAGTTTCAAAAGTTTGCATAAACATTCATATATTTGTTTGTTGTCACAGCTCTCACGATTTTTCTGACGTAGTGATTAATCACTCTGACTGACCTATATATATATATACACAAATAAATAAATATATATATATATATATAAATGTTTCTCTTGTGAGGTTAGTTCATATATAAATGCTTATAATATTTTATGAAATCAAATATAATATAAACATTTATATCAAAATTGTGTGAGATGTCAGCTGCAAAAACTCGTTTTCGATGTTTTGGGATTCTCTTGTTTCGTCAGATTGCACTTCCACCGAGCCAGGAAGAGCGACAAGCACTGTTTGAATAGAAGCAGGTATGTCGACGTGGATATGGGTGTCATGGATAGACACAAGTCGCAGTTGCTCCGGAGAAGATGTTCCGGATAGTTGACGAACATCGTTAAGGAATTGAATAATTTCTCCCTGTTCGTCGGGACACAAATATCTGACATGTATCTGACTGTGCTTCCTAAATATTTAAAAAATGCCACACGGCCAAATTTTCGATATTCGTCGGTATGGTCGGGTAAATTATTCTCTGAGGTTTCAGCCACTCCAACCACATATTTTCCCCCGTTTCCAAGTTCTCCGAACACATTATCCACCCCAATTGCATCTGCCACATCGACAGTTATCGGTTTATCGGTCTCCATTTTTTCGGGTTCAGTATCGAGTGAAAGAATATTACCATCCCCGATATCGTTTTGAATTGTTGCAAAGATGTGTCACTAAGGCGATCAGTGGCAGACATCCAATGTAATCCGGTTTCCATTCGCATGCGCCTGCTGTTCTAATTCTAGAATTCTGCATTTAATAGTGTTTATTTCTGGCTCCATGATTCTGAAAATTACATAGAATTTTAAGACTCTCTGTTAGTACTGATACATTGTTTATACTCTCATTATGTTAGAAATATGTTACGTTTTTTAAATCTAAACCACTTTTCCTAACATTTTTATACACTGAACAATTATCAAACATAGTCAGTATTGAATAATAAAACATTTATTAACCTTCAACAGATAAACTATGTACACAGAGATGGTATAGGTTATAATTTATTACAATATCATTCGATATAATGTAATTATAAGATAAAATAATAAATAAATAACAAAATAATTTATGATATTATGTATCATCTAATTGTTCATACAAATCGCTGAGCCCTCTTTGAATACTTTTTTCGCAAAGAAACTCAATGTATAATGAACTTTTATAATCATTTAATATTTTTTGTTTTTGTTTTATTGATTTTTCTTTAGTCGTTTTTGAGTTAGCTTTCGCTATTTTACAAGACAACTAAACAAAACACATTTGTATAAAAATAAATAAAAATAAAAAAATTTCAAGTTTTTAAGATTATGGGAGAGTGTAACTGTGGCTAAAATGGGGTGCCCCATTTTAACTATCTCTTGGGTATCCCATTTTAAACAAAACTATAAAGTCACACAAAATAATTTTTTTTTAAATGTTGATTTAACTCTTATACTTGGAGTTTATTTAAAAACAAAGATGATAAAGTACTAAATAAATAATAATAATTACCTGTTCAAAATATCCGAAAGGAGAAGTTAAAAACGTGATTCTGTAACGGTAAAATAATTTTCACGCTACATGATAAAACCGAAAATTATTTTTTGTTATAAAAATATTTGATTAATAACAAATATTTAAACACCACATGTTTTGATAAGCTTTATATTGATAAATTACGATTTAAGTATCACCAATCGATTCCAGTGTGACCAACAACACCAATACCCTGTTTTACCCGACTACCCCATTTTACCCACCTTCGGAAAGCCAGGAAAATTTTCTATAAGATGGAAATGAGTCTAGGAGCTACAGAGCTTTCCGCGGTATAGTAATCGGCGACCGACCAAACCTTACTTTACTGTGAAAGTCAATGTCCAATATATACATATTTATAAAGATTATGATTTATTTAAAATTAGTGGAAAATCTGAGCTAAAAAGTTTAGATTGAAATTCCTTAGAAATAAATACTACTATCGAAAATGTTACAGTTGTACCCGAACTCCCCTATTGTGACTTCGCTGTGTTCATTTAATATAATGCATAATTAGTAAGTATTTACATTATACACATGTGTTTCAATAACCATAAGAACTGTAAGAGATAACAAAAATTGTATTGATCAAGATATATGAAATTTTATGTGACTAATGCCAAGTTTCGTGAAGAAAAAGAACAAAACAAAAATATTAATTCTAATTAATTTATATCTTATAAAGTGTTGGTGTAATAATTTATTTATTTTATTATATTTTACATAGTATTAATATTGTAATTGTTTGTTTAAATAGAGTAATATTAAGTTCTAAATTATAATTTGATGGTTGTTAGCAGATTTATATCATCATTAGGATTTGGGTATATTGATATAAACCACCACCAACAGCAAGACATAAAATTAATTTTGTTATGTCAAAGTCAATTTTTTGTAAATAAATTATTAATTACACTAAGAATGTCACAATGTATTTTGTGTTGACCAGTCATAATCATTACGATTTCCAAAAATAAAAATATTGAGTATTTTATAAGTATTTATCTAATGTCCATGTATGTAGGTAGGTAGTATTTTCAATTTTGAACACCGTTATCATTATATTTACTCATATTTCTAGATTACAAGACACCTACAGATTAGTAAATCCAACTATTAATACACAATAATGAGGATCAATAAATCAAACACATATTTAAAATAAAAATTTTTTTTTTATTTTTTACTTTTCATTATTATTATGAACAGTTATGCCAGTTCCTGGATCATCGGCCCCAGATACAGATGCATGATTTTCTCTTCCTCGCTCTGCTGCTGTCTGCTGAAGCTTCTGATGCTGCTGCTA
>NW_021772426.1:0-1242 GCF_005508785.2 Acyrthosiphon pisum | reverse complement strand
GACCAACATTTTCTGTGAATTAAATTAAATTTTAAATTATTGAAATATAAAATAATAGTAAAATTAAAAACTACAACGTAGACTACTAACGACCAAAGGAACAGTACCTACCCATTCCGTATTATTTGGTTATTGTTCGGAAGTGCCGACATATACGAATTCTAATCACCTTACACAACTACGTGTATATAACAATCATACGAATGTAGATCGTAAATTCGTATACCGCTAGAACGGTCACTTGCAGGGTCGGAATGGCGTCAAAATGCCCAGTCTGCGATCTGATCAAAGGCCCCTTTCTAAGGTTATAGGTACTAAAATTTCTTAACTCTGCTCCATATTCTCTATTTTTGTATTTTAATAAGATAAAACAACTCATTATAATAATAAACATTTTAGATAAAAGTTTAATATTTTAATATTTTATACATACGACATACCTATACTAAATAATACATATTAATATATAAAATAGGTACTACAAAACTATTATCAATGAATGCAATAATTTATAACAATTTCTTTGATCTTAACATGAGAACACCTTATTTATTATTCGTACCGCCCATCACTATACACCTTAACAAGACCTACATGTTTTGTCTCCATTTTACAAATTACTAAAATAATATTTCCATAAAAATAACTATTTATGGGTTTTAGATTTAGAAACATTTACAATGATTAATGATGTTGGACCTGCATGGCTATTCGATATTATTTAATAAGCCATTTGACGTTTTTATCCGTCATTTGAAATTTGAAATATATTCAGTGCTCGAATTGGGGGGGTGCGCAGGGGGACGGAGCTCCCCTACTATTTTTATTTTTTTTTGCGTACCCCTTCTATTTTTTGTATGGCCTGTGTTGAATAATTGCGCTCTTGGAACGCAGTTTTTAAATCATTAGATTGAGCTTTTCTACTTAATTTTTCCCAATTCGAGCACTGAATATATTTGTTGTTTGCGAGAAATGTACATGCATAGATTATATTATAATCGTTTACTTACTCCGTCGTAAATAAAACGTCAAAATTATGAAAATAATAAAAATAAAAATAATTCATAAAATGCGTTTAAAAACATTTCATTAACACAAATTATTAAAATTAAAAAACTTAACTAAAAAGACATAGTAAATCATATCAAACATTTGCGCTTTAGGTTGGGTTACATTAACTTTTTATCAGAAAATGTTATATACAATTATAATTAATTTATTTGAAATTAGAAACTACCACGT
>NW_021772425.1:0-1440 GCF_005508785.2 Acyrthosiphon pisum | reverse complement strand
TTCTAGTTAAGGCGATTCAATTATCACTTGTACAACTGTTTGCATTCCTAGAAAATCAATGCAATATTAATTAATTCGATTGTACATATTGGCCAAAAAATTCTCCAATAACAACTCGTCCTTTTTTGAAGACTTTTAATAAATTGGTATCCAGTCGATCTCTACAATTACATCATCTTAATCTAAGACTCTTTTAGCAATTACTGATGATCTACGTTGATTGGTTTCATCAAAACTGTAGAGGAATAAGTTCTACATTTTTTGATTTTAAATGCAATGTTGCTTCTTTTAATTATGAATTTTTAGTATTGACTGAGACCTGGGCGATTGATAGTTTTTATGACCGTGAATTGGGCTTGTTTAATTATAATATTTATCGTTGTGGTAGATTTTCACTTACTAGTACTTCTAGTCGTGGTGCAGATGTCCTCATATCAAGACGCAAAGACATTCATTCTTTACATGTCCATCATCCTGATTTAGGTACCACCCAATTATTAGTTAGTTTCAATTTTGACATTTAAAACTGAATTTTAGGTGTGCTGTTTGACTACCTCCTTAAAACGAACTTTGCAACAATACAGATACCGTCTATAATATGTTTGTATTGATATGATTCGCATAGGATTTATCATAATTAAAACTTTTATGTTCTTGAATGTGACGACAACTAATAAACGCTTGAATATCTATACTAAGATTAATGGGCCACCATGCACGTCTTAAGTTCTTAACGGATCAATGAATATATTGATTTGACAACGATGTGTTCTTTTTTATATTTCTGTCACTGAATACACGATAAGTAATTGACATATTGTTTTAGTTTTCATATTTTCTAGTAAGAAATAGATTCCAACTACTAGTCTTGATAGGTAACCTAATGGGTTTAACACACACATGGTCTACACTTACCTGAGTTATAGTAAGGGTTACATGAAACAGTTATTGGGATGTTTGATGATTGTAGTTTCCAAAAATAACTTGTTTACCCAATTTTCAAATGTAAATACAATTTTCTGATAAAATAATTATTTTTCTACGTTAATCATTTCACGTTGGAAAATAAAAAATGAAATTTTGCACTTATTGAATTATATTACAGCTCTTAGTCCAAAAACACGGACGTTTAAATGCGTTGCAGTTTGTTCAATATTAATCGGATTTCTCGAGAGCTTGAAGTTTATATAGTTATAATCTTATAAGATTAAACACAGCATATTATACAACATATTCTAATAGGTATTTTTCCAACAGAAATTTGTTTAAAAAAATGTATTGATTGCGTTACGTATTAAAACTTACAATATTTGTTTAGAGATTTTACAACTTTCGAATAGTAATAGTTATTGTTAAAACCAAAAACAGAAAAAAAATAACAACCATTTATCCACAATATACACTATTTTGATAATATTAAGATACAAAACACCCCACTTA
>NW_021772424.1:0-942 GCF_005508785.2 Acyrthosiphon pisum | reverse complement strand
TACTCATGGAAATTAATCAACATTCACAATCTACTGAATATGATAATATACAATCTCATATATCGGAAACCGTGATAGCAGACGCAACACATAAACTATCAGAATTGGAAACAATTAATGATCGTATAACATTCATACAAGATTCTATTGAACATTACATCATGATGTGTGATGTGTTGTGGTGCGTGATGAGAACGGGTTGTTCTATGGCAAACTTAAAATGCGAATTAGCGTTATATTGTATCAATACTCTTGAAAAAACTTTTGATGACATTACATTTGGAGCTGTGAGTATAAGAAATCCGACATAAATTAATTAAATTATTAATTGTTCATTTTAATGTACTTACTATATGTTTAGAAATGGGATTTGAATCACAAAGGCACCGAAGAACCAAAAATACGTCAAAACTACACACCTACTGAAAGCGAATTTGTAAAATTTGATGGATATAAACGTTACTCCAGCATTTATACTAACAGGTGAGCCTTTTATTTAATCTCTATTTATTAATGTTTATTAGAAAATTGAAACATATTGAGGCGTCTTCTGATAACGGATGTAAACTTTGAATTTTTTTGAAGTTAAACTTCTTATGTGAGGGGTATTGAAAAAAAAGAGAGTGACGCTCGGGCGTCACGGACGCTCGGGCGTCACGGACGCTCGCGCGTCACGAAAACGGTACGATGTTTTGTTTATAAAGTTTTTGATATTTTCCGTTTCATTATTTTGTAATCTTTTTGGAAACATATCATATGATATTATAAACAAACCAGTATAAACGTATAAACCATGATAAAATAACATGGTATGATGGCAACGAACTGAATATCGTCGGAGTTTGCGCATTTCATTGTATCCAGTTCTCCTCATAATGCACTATGTATATATATTGATCATGAAAACCAATGAAAAGCGGCGAACTGGATACAGCTCTGTAT
>NW_021772423.1:0-1249 GCF_005508785.2 Acyrthosiphon pisum | reverse complement strand
AATAAATAATATAATCACTATCGCTATAATAGTATAATACTACTAATAGTAATTACTAGGGCCTGGAATTGTATGCATTTGCATATTTCTATCTATTTATCTAAAAAGTAGCTAGGTAAGATAAAAATTTGAATCTTAACTAATGTGTTGATATGCAAAATTAAATTTGGCATATTTTTGCATATTTGGACCATTTTAAATTATTGTGCATATTTCAGCAATTTCTGAAATATAGTGCATATATAGAAAAAAAATAGTATGAAGTATACTATTATTATGTGCAAGACTTACGTCAATTCAGTGTATCATGATTCATGAAGTATAATTTGATATGGGCTATAATAAGATTTATAAAAAGCTAACCATTCCACAATTAGTAAATTGTTCGACAAAGCAATGTTTTCTTTATGAATTGATTTTCGTTCATGACTTTTTGTTTAGATGAGTGAATGTTCAAATTACAACTTAATGCAGTTCAATACAACGTACAAAAATATTGTCAGTACATTTTTCTATTTAGTATAGATTATATAATGAATTATATACATTTTAAAACTAAATAAATGTATTAAACTTTCATTTTTGTTTGCATATTTTCACATATTTTTGCATATTTAAAGTGCATATTTTAATGATATTCAGTGCATAAATGCATGCATATTTCGTACATTTTTTGTGCATATAATTCCGGGCCCTAGTAATTACAATATGTCTATACATATAGTATAATATTTATCATTAGTATATACTATAATAATTTGTTTATAGTATAATGGTAATAAATACAATAATATACATACCTACAATCGTCGTTAGATATACCTCCGTCGCGGTTCTCAGAAATATCAATGCAAATAATATACAGTTCATAAATCACATAAATCATAATAGGAAAATTCGTAAATAACTTTTTACAAATAACTTTCATTTTAACAAAATAACTAAGTTAAGTTACAATTATATATAAAAATAAATAACTTAGTTACTAATTAAGTTATTTTCTATATTCTATTTTTTTTTAACTAGTTAAGTTAAAAGTTATCAAAAAAAGTAACTTTTAACTTAACTTTTAACTTTTTAACTAGTTACTGCCCACCTTTGATTCTTTCATTACTTTATACTTATAATACAAAATCAAGTTTTCTTTGTTTTATTGCCAATTCATCACTTACTTCATCGGTACTTCATTTTAAATTTTAACACCGAAGGGCGAAGACCGAAATGGTGAAATTACAACACAATTTTACAC
>NW_021772422.1:0-1584 GCF_005508785.2 Acyrthosiphon pisum | reverse complement strand
AAAAAATAAAAAAAAAAAAATAAAAAAAAAAATAAAAAAAAAAATAAAAAAAAAAATAAAAAAAACACACATCATTGTAAAATCAATACATTCATCGTTTCACTCAGAATCTAAAATAATTTCAATTTTTTTATTCATTATTTTGATATCTATTGTATATCATACTTGGAAAAATTGAATAATCTATTGCTGTAGTAGTGCTTAAATACCTTAAACACAAAACAGTTATTACTAGCATAATACTAGTACCTCTTATATAAATATTTCTACATTAGCACTAAGTATTTAATGGATAAATGGGTATTATATGCGGTAGTCTCTTAAATATAGTTTTAACCAGGGCTTGAATTTGAAAAAAAATCTGTTTTACGTTATTTAAAATTAAAATGTTATACAAATTTTGTGTTTGTCATTATTTAGAATGAAAACGTTGTACAAGTTTTGCGTTTATCGTTAATTAGAATAGTGTTAATACCTATCAAAATATGTACTAATAATAACTAATGCGGGCAGGTAATGGGCTGGCTACGAAATATAATATAATCAATTCTAATGTCTGAATGCTTGAAATAAATATTTCTACGAAATCAAAATAACTTTTAAATAAATGGATTTTAAATTATTTCGTTTTGAATTATTTTTCATTCAATGATATTCTATAAATTACGTTTTGCGTTATGTTTTGTTTAATTATATATAATATATTTTGTTAACAATTCCATTTTGTTTTGCGGTATTTATTTATATTTGACTATCGCTTTCCATTATAACTACATTATACATTTACAAAAAATTTACAAATTTCAATCGTTTTTTTATCAAATATTACAACGTTTGCAAGCCTTGATTTTAACACGTACTAACCTGTAAGACGTATAGTAAGATATTTCTGGTTGGTTTTTAAACGATTTAGTCAAGATATATATAATAATTACTTTTTTCTTGACTTGTGCTCTTGAAATTCAGGGGGGGTAATGGGTGCTCGAGCACCCCCTGTCGTCTTGGCCACTAATAAAATTAATTAATATAATATAATCTAAAATATAAAGGCAAAACCATTTTTTTTTAAAATTCTGATCAAAGTGATGTGTAGATGATGTTTTATTTTAATTTTTTTAATTTTTTCTTTGTTTCTGTCATCACCGTATTTGGGGCAGTACAATTGCTTCGATTTTCTTCAACAGTATCTCAATCGATGGGAAAGTGAATCTATAGTTGGTTCATTCAGAAAGTCAAAATTTAAAATTTAAAATTGCCATGGTTTTAATAGCGCAGGGAAAAATAAAATAAAAATTAAGGAAAACGGGAATTTTTAGGCAAAATTAGTTTTCAACGAAATCAATTCTGGTTTTTGGTGTAACTCTAAAACAAATAAACAGATACAAGAAATGTTCACTATAAATGTTTATATTAGCATTTTCTATACACGATAAAATTTTCAAAATATTTTGATTTGTTTTGCACATTTTTAGTTTCCAATTTTATAAGTATTTTTTTCTATGAATGTCAATAACATTTTAAAGTTTGAAAATGTATTATATATTGTAACAGTTGAAAAATATTAAAAATGCAGTCACAATTTTT
>NW_021772421.1:0-793 GCF_005508785.2 Acyrthosiphon pisum | reverse complement strand
AAACGGGAATTTTACGCAAAATCTGTTTTCGAGAAAATTGATTTTGGTTTTTGGTGTAACATTAAAACGAATGACTGTAGATACATGAAATTTTCACTGGTTGTTTATATTTCTATACATGATAAAATGTTCAAAATATTTTGATTTGTTATGAGCTGTTTACGGACAATTTCAGTTTCCAATTCAATTAGTTTTTTTTTCTATGAATGTCAATAAAACTTTATTTGTTGAGTAAAAATACTTGAAAATTTAATACAAGGCTCCTACTATATTGTTACAATGAGATTTTAAAAATATTAAAAATCCTTAGTCACAGTTTTTTTTTATTAGCATTTAAAGTTTAAAAATTGACAAAATATGGAAAAATCACGAAAATTACCTAATTATTTTGAGTTTATAATTCGTAAAAATTTTTCTTTTTAGAACTAAGATTTTAAAATGTAATACAAGATTCCTTATAGGATAATCTACTTTTATCAAAAAAAAATGTCTATAAGAAACTCAAATTAAATTTTTATGAGCGTTTGAAATTCATATTTTTACAACATTTGGTATTTACTCGATTTCTTACGTAACGATTTTCTTATTTTGTTTTAATTAAAAAACGAATGACTGTAGAAACTTGAAAATTTCACTGAATGTTTATATTAGCATTTTCTATATACGATAAAATTTTGAAAATAATTTGACTCTTTTTGAGCTGTTTACGGACATTGTAAGTTTTCAATTTTTTTAGTTTTTTTTTCTATAAATATCAATAAAATTTTATTTGTTTGGTAAAAATGCGTGAAAA
>NW_021772420.1:0-1120 GCF_005508785.2 Acyrthosiphon pisum | reverse complement strand
AGACACTTGTGATTTATATCATAAATTTATTTACCAATTACTATACTTGATGAAATTGTTAAAATATTTTGACTTGTTTTGAGCTGTTTACGGACAATTTCAAATTGTTGGATGCCGTTTTTTACACGGAGTGTTTTTGTTGTGATAATGATATACTAAAAGAGGAAAATCCTAGTTTTTTTTCTATAAATATCAATAAAAATTTATTTGTTCCGTTGTTCGGCCAAAAAAGCGTTAAGATTTAATACTAGACCCATCCTGATATATTGCTTTAATAGCAGTTGAAAAATATTAAAAATACATATAGGCACAGTTTTTTTTATAGGTAAGGATTGAAAATTTAAACCTAGGTTCCACGTAAATAGGTTATGATGTATAAATTAGGTACTTTATTCACAATAATATCATCATATATACTTAGAAATATAATAGACCAGCATTTCTCAAACCGTGGTACTCTATGAACGTCTCCCTTTATAGAAATAAAATTGAATGGATCGTTCGAATTAGAAATTATTTAGTTTATTAGATATATTTAATAATAATATAAATAATAATTTTACATAGGTATTTAATATTCTTTTTATGCATTAAATGCTTATATTATTATCATAATTTTGTACCTAGTTCCTAAAATAATTAAATTCTGTATACATGTAAAATAAAATTTTTGATAAGCAAAAAAAAAACGTTATCTGGTCAAGTGAAACAAGAAAATGTTCAAACTGTGTGTGTGGTATGCACTATGCGCATATAAAAGGTTGATATCATAGACTGACTGACGGTGGTAGATATACTTAGTAATATCATAAACGGACTGACCGTCTTCGCTCAGAATCATTTTTCTTATACACTGATATTATATCATTGAATTCAAATTTAACACTATTCATTACAGTGAAACACTAAAAACCTACTGTACAGCAAAGCCGTTTTTTGCACGGAGTACAATTTTATTTTAGTGTAGGTAGGTACTACTTAATAACATTTTTAGCCTAAACAATTACGAATAAGTATTTTAGATAATTTGGAAATGTATTTTAATATATTTTATATTTAAGACAATGTAGGCATTTCATATTTCATTATATTAACAATTTTATTCATTTTTCTAAATAAA
>NW_021772419.1:0-1080 GCF_005508785.2 Acyrthosiphon pisum | reverse complement strand
CAGTTCAGCTATTTTTTTGGTCGTCGTTTTATACCTGTATATTTTTTTATAAAAAGTATATCATTATAGGAGCGTTTATTGCGTTTGTAGCAGTGAACACACTTCAGCATAACATTTTATAATGAAACAACTAATTTTTTTAAGTGACATTTCTTCTGTAGAAGTTAATTTAAATTGATTTTTAAATAATAAAATTTTTAATGAATAAATACCCTTGGCCATCCATCGTGCCAAATGATAAGCTCCAGGTTGCCGAAAATTAACATTTCCCTTAAGTTTTCCTCCGAGAAATATTACAATAAGTTGCAAAAACTCTTTGTAGTCATCACGGGGGAAACAATCTTGAAGTCTTTTTTCTGCAAAATCTAATATTTCATCGCGAACGTTATTTAATATATCGAAAGTCATAGAATCATCAGTCCACACCGAGTATTCGTTTTTATTAATATTTTTCCAATTATTAACGAATCTCTTAAAAAGTGGTATATCTGGGCCAGATGATGGTGCAAATTTAGCTTCAATAAATACTGCTTGTAATATTATTTCGAAAATATGGTGGCGGCAAGCTAGAAATAATACATTTTTTCCTAATTTTTGCTCTAATAGAACGCAAGCACCATTTAATTTACCAGAGTTGGAAGCTGTAGTATCAAATACAAACCCTTGTATTTTTTCTAATAATCCCCAGCTTTCTAATTCATCATATACTGCCGAACATATTTCATTGCCCGTGCCACTTGAAAGGTGAGGAACCCCCAAAAGCTGTTCAGTTTTTAGGGACGTTATAACAACGGGAAGTCTATCACACTTTTCTTTTCCAACTAAAGTAGGCAGAATCTTAGAGTCCCAATGTACAATACCATAATTTAAATTTAGATCAATAAACTTAGATTTTATGTTACTTGTGTTGTTTTTTCGAAATATTTTTCGGGCATTTCTTATTGACGTTCGGTTTACTGCAAAATCATTTGTATCTAATGCTACTGCTTCAATGCATGCTGTTATTAAATGAACAGCGTCTCTATCGCTTATTTTACATTTGTCAAGACATGCTGAAAGGCGAGGTGTCAAAATGTCTCT
>NW_021772418.1:0-1598 GCF_005508785.2 Acyrthosiphon pisum | reverse complement strand
AAAAATTTATAAAATGTCAACTTTATATCTAAGGATTGATAATTTAAAACAAGATTCCGCGTAAATATTTAATTCTGTTACCAAAAATTCTAAGAAATACATAAGCACAGTTTATTTTTATAGTCATTTTAAGTTCAAATTTCGACGAAATTACATATTAAAAAACCTGGAATAACTATTTTAGTTATTTTGTTGTGATTGTATAATATTACTTGTGGGTACTTGAAACTTCTAAAGTATACTATTATATATCTATGATAGTACCACGGTTTGTTGTTGATGTATAACGCGTTACCTAATGGATATTGTGATATGATTAATTTGGAATTTATTATTGATACCTATTATAATTTATAAGTCAATTTTTTTTTAATACTATAGATAAGTATAATAGGTATGTCTAATACCTAGACTGACAAACCGTCTCCGCTCAGAATCGTTTTTCTTATACAGTGATATTATATCATTGAATTCAAATTTAATACTATCCATTATACAGTGACCCACTTGTAACCTACTGTACAGCAGAGCGACATTCACTTACCCACTTTTTTTTGTAATGGATTTTGTAGTGTTCGTGGAGAGGGGGTATACTTATATAAAATTTCGTGGTTACAATATTATTAACCCGTATAAATGATATAACAATCATTGACGCAGATTTAGGATCGGAAAGTTAAATATTATTTAAAAAAGCGGGTGCTGGAGTAACGTTACGCTGGCGCCCGCATTTTGTAAGGATTTGGGGAGGTGTATAAAATAAAGTTTCTAAATAAAATGGTTACAAACCTGTAAAAATGATACAACAATTTACTATTGTTAACGCAGATTTCGAGTCAAATTTTAAATTTCTAATATGCGGGTGCCAGCGTAACGGGGCTCTCCAAAAGGTGACGAGGACACAAAACAAAGCACACATCATTGTAGAATCAATACATCTATCACTGTTTGTCTAGACATTAGTAATATTTACTAATTAGGGACCACAGATTTTTTTTAATTCGTAATTGAAAAAGACCAATTTTGCCAAAAAAAAAAAATTTGAATAAGTCGAATTTCCAAGGTCCTATAACACGTACATCGCTAGAATATTAGGAAAACTATGCAAATTAAATGAAAAAAGGGAGAAGTAGGTAACCGCTCTGCTGTACACTGGGTTTCGATTGACCTCGTCATTGATTAAATCATCGTATAGTATAAATTATAATTTCTGTGTGTTAATTTTGAATTCAATGATAATACCTATATTATTATCATTTCATACGAAAAACAATTCTGGCGGCAAAGCCTATGATATTATATTAGTAAATAGGTTTTTTTCTAATATATTTATATTTGTATTGCAGTTTTTCGTTTAGTGCGATGTAAATGTATAATGTAATTATGTAATATAATATTATAAGTAATAAGTAATACGAAAATAGCTAATACGATATTTTAAATTTTTACACTTCACAAATAACGAGTCAGCATTCTATCACTCAGTGGCGTATACATAACTTTTGTATGGGGGGGGATCAGTTGCAAACAAATTATTATGGAACAAAAATACCTAAACCTAGGTATGTGCACATTTAAATACCTAATAAATGATAAAA
>NW_021772417.1:0-783 GCF_005508785.2 Acyrthosiphon pisum | reverse complement strand
CAAATATAAAACCAACATAAATCAAATGTTTGATTTTATCAAAACAAAAAAAAAATATAAATGGTAAATTATAGCTCATAAAAAAAAAAATCTTGGTTGTAATTAGACAGGTACCTACCTAATATTAATTTTTTAGATTTAGTGATTTAGTTAATTAGGAATTTCATGTATTGAGTATTAAGGATTTTTAAAGATCTTTAATATTATAGAAATTTAATAAATACCTACCTATTACAATAATCTTAACAGAAAAATAAGGGTATCCTATACTTGTTTTGTGGCTTGAATATGTGTAGATATTTGTACCAACAAAATCCTGGGTAGTGGGTAAACATGTTGTATTTCCCTGACTATCTCATAATGTATAATGTTCACTTAATTACAAGGTGTTAATAAAAAAGAATCCATTTAATAATCAAGTTAATGATTTGAAATTGTTAGAATATGAATATCACACTTGTCATATACGTTTTAAGACTGGGGTCTTCAACCTAAATGAGAATTTCAGAAAAAAAATTTAAAACTATAATAATTGTCCTTTAATAATTATAAAATTAAAAACATTTCATATTATAAAACTAATAATATAATAGCTATTATTTGGTTTTTTTTTAGAGTTGACAAAATTAGTTTTTAAGTATTAGTCAATCTAATTTTTGTTTAGGATTAATTTGGTTTTGATATAATATAATGTTCAGATATAGAAATGCTACTAAACAGAGATATAAGATTAAGCAGAATTAGCATATATAATTGGAGAACAATTAAATTACAAGTTAACGC
>NW_021772416.1:0-1044 GCF_005508785.2 Acyrthosiphon pisum | reverse complement strand
TCGTCCTTGACTTGAATGTTCTAGGATTAGACATAATATTAAAACAAATCTCTTTAGGTAACAAAACCTTCTGTGATTACTGCTCTTTAGATAGGTAAATATAATTGTAAATACATTTAATGTAAAAAGTAAATTGATAATATTCACTATCATTCACAGTACCAAGGAATAACAAATAACAAGAAGGTGTTCGAACGCGGAAACGGGTTTGCCGCCAAAGGCACGGACGACCCAAGTGCGTTCGATGTCGAAGCTCCGCGCGACGCGTTCCCCCTCCGTAGTTACCGCGCCACCGTCATCGGCCGTCCCGAATTTTGTGTCTTTTTTTTGTCTTCATCCAACGGCTGAACGACGCGCACCGTGCGCGCTATCGTTCTCCGTGTCGCGTTGTGCCTGCTTCGAACCCTCGTGTGAGCACGAGGTGCATTAAGAGGGCGCACTAGTAGACGAAATATGGCATAAAAACATGGTTTCGTAATTCAAGTAATACGGCTTATTGAAGCGGTTTACAGTAAAAATACCTATTATAAAAATTGTAGAGGAGAACTTTCTTAACAATCGTAAGAAGCCCGATTTTCGATATTTTTATTAATTAGTTGAATAATTAATCGATAAAAAGTAAAAAAAAACGTGTTAATTTACCATGCGATATTGGAAGATTGGAACAAGGTATCAAAAATCGGGCTTCTTACGATTCTAGAAAAAATTCTCCTCTACAATTTTCGTAATAGGTATTTATACTGTAAAACGCATCACAACGCCGTATTATTTGAATTACGAAACCCTGTTTTTCGGTTAAAAAAATACGCTCGTCAATTAATTACGCTCGTCATGTGCTGCGCCCACAAACAGCGGCAGCATTCGTTACTAGATGTTCATTTACCATCACCCCGCGCGCGATAACGACAGTACCGCACCATAGGTCAAAACAGGTTTTCTATCACAGCCGTGCGCCGGTACATAGTTTATAAATACCCAGATAAGAAAACGATTATTATTATAATATAATATTATTTTATGACAAATATTATTTCATTTGGTTCG
>NW_021772415.1:6599-7714 GCF_005508785.2 Acyrthosiphon pisum | reverse complement strand
TATTTTTACGACATTTGATATTCACTCGATTTCTCATATAACGATTTTCTTATTTTGTTGTAATTAAAAAACCAATGACTGTAGATACTTGAAAATTTCACTGAATGTTTATATTAGCCTTTTCTATATACGATAAAATAATTTGACTCTTTTTGACCTGTTTACGGACATTGTCAGTTTTCAATTTTTTTAGTCTTTTTTTCTATAAATATCAATAAAGTTTTATCTGTTCGGCTAAAAAGTGTAAACATTTAATACAACGCTCTTGATATATTGCTACAATAGCAGTTGAAAATATTAGAAATACTTAGGCATAATTTTTTTTTACAAGCATTTAAAGATTGAATTTTGACAAAATGTATCAAATCTAAATTTGAATAAATATTTTGTAGTTAAACATTTATAAAATGTTCAACTTTTATATCTAAGAACTGAAAATTTAAAACAAGATTCCACGTAAGTAGTTAATTCTGTTACCAAAAAATCTAAAAAATACATAAGCACAGTTTAGTCATTTTAAGTTCAAATTTGGATGAAATTACATATTAAAAACCTAGAATAACTATTTTAGTTATTTTGTTGTGATTGTATAATATTATTCGCGGGTACTTGAAACTTCTAAAGTATCCTATTATATATTATTATATCTATGATAGTACTACGATTTGTAGTTGATGTATAACGCGTTATAAGTACCTAATGGATATTGTGATATGATTAATTTGGAATTTATTATAGATACCTATTATTGGTCAATCTTTTTTTTAATACCATAGATAAGTATGTAATATATCTTATACCTAGACTGATATACCGTCTCGGCTCAGAATCGTTTTTCTTATACAGTGATATTATATCATTGAATTCAAACTATCCATTATACAGTGACCCACTTGTAACCTACTGTACAGCAGAGCGACATCCACTTACCCACTTTTTTTTTGTATTGTTTGCTATTCTAATTATAAGATTAATATTACGGTAAAAACACATTATCCAAAAAAGTGGTCTCGTGCTTTATTGTATATTGGTCATAGTTCTTGAAACTCTTGAGTACGTTTCATATTTCAGTACACTCCGTCCTTTATTATTCATCTCTAAAAGTTTTGTAAATG
>NW_021772415.1:3594-4701 GCF_005508785.2 Acyrthosiphon pisum | reverse complement strand
TGTTGGCCATAGGCCTTACATTTATGTGTGTGTGTTCTAATATGTATAGATCAGCAGTTAGTCGTAGGTACATACGGTAGAGTTCGTATTATATATATATATATATATATGTCATGTAACATATTTATATTTATAATTGTTACAGTGCCTATATTATATTCTGTACAATAATAATATTATATGTACATACATATGGTGTAATCGATTAATATTAGTTTGATCTAAAGAGGCTGTCAGCGCACTATTTGTTTTCTCTCTCTGGCTCACACGCAACATAGACAAAACACATTTACGCAAAATCATTTTTTTTATGCGTTTAAGTAATCTTTGAGTAAAGTGACCCATTAAAAAAAAAATAGAGAATAATATTTTTGAGGGAATGACATTTCGATTTGTCTAAATATTGTCTCAAAACAATTTAAACATCATTTAAATTTACAGCATTTTTTTGTTTGTTTCGAAAGTCGAATACAAAGTCAAATAATAATAAAATATAAAATCGATATGTCATTCCCTCAAAAATATTATTCTCCATCTTTTTTGTAATAGGTTACTTTACTCTAAGATTACTTAAATGCATAGAAAATATTACTTTGCGTAAATGCGTTTTGTCTATGTTGCGCGTGGGCCAGAGAGAGAAAACGAATAGTATGCTGACATCCTCTTAAGCAATGGCCGACTTGAACCCAATTGGAAATTAACAACGAGCGCAGTACCATGCCAGTACTAATTGGACGGTTTTTAAGGGAAAGGGATTAATTCACTTTTGGACATTTTCAGTTTATACATTAATTCTGTGTGAAATTTTAAGCCGCGTTGAATGGTGCCATTGTAGATGCCATGTGAGATTTGGCTTACGAGATAAAATAGAATGCGTATGGTAATAAGTGGCTATACAGAACTTTTTTTTATGAGAAAAGGCCTAAGTCTAATTATATTAGTACTAATTATAACTTATTTTAATGACAAAGGGCATAAGTCTTATAAAATTACATACACTAGGTCTTAAGTCATTATATAATTTGAAGAAAATAAATAAAAACTAAAATAAATTTAATAGTAAAATAACAAAACACTTATTAACATGATTATGATACAAATTTAAAA
>NW_021772415.1:0-1253 GCF_005508785.2 Acyrthosiphon pisum | reverse complement strand
TATTTGAATCTGCACCACAGCAGCGTGGCAATATCCGCGTATAAACTACCACTCGACTGTTATACCATATATTATAATATGCTCATCTACTCGCAAACTTGATAAACGTTTACACAGAATTGTATACCGTGTATAACATCATAATATTTGCGCGCCGTCGGACCTTCATAAGATCATACTTCTGTAAAACGATTTTCCATAGGTATTTGCGGGTCGGGTCTTTTAGCCGTACATAAATGTACAATATAATATACACACAATACACGCGAGCCAACTCTCAGCATGCGAGAAAATTATATACATAAACACACACCCAAAAAAGCGCGATTAAGGGTGTGTGTGTGTGTGTGTGTGCATGTTTAACCCGTTTTGAAAAAAGTTCTCTGATTAGGAAAAAAAATTAAAACTAATTCAACAAATGCGCGTTCACACGGCCGCTGTACGCTCGAATTTTAAGGGGTTTTATATAGGCAATGTCAAGAGAATTTGTGACGAGTTACAACTTTTAATATTAAATACCTATAGAATATTTTGAACCAGGGACTGGAACCTTAAGGATTTTTTCGGTTCTGGTTCCGGTTCGGTTCTTTAAATAAATAAATAAGTAGTTCCGGTTCCGATTCCGGTTCTTAAAATTACAAAATAAGGGTTCCGGTTCCGGTTAATTCCGGTTCTTACCGGTTCTTAAATATGCATTTTTTCAAATATTACTTATTGCTTTTTAGGTAGATTGTTTATTCATAGTCATAACTTGGCCCAGTTTTGTAAAAGATACGTTTAAATTGCATTTTAATAAAGATACAAAACACAAATACATACATTCAAAAAGTATTTAAAATACATTTCAAATAATTTTAAGAAAAAGTATTTAAGAACAAATACAAACACTTGGCATGAATTTAAATACAAATTAAAATATAAATTACTCGTATGTGTCAATGTGTGAGTGTAATAATGTAAGACAGAGTTATAAATAACTATATAAATATTATTATTCGTAGGTATTTTGTAAACATTCGTAGAAAAACAAATACAAATTGTTATTCGATTATTTTTGTTATATTACAAATAACACATGCAACCCGTATGTGTGTAAATAAATCATTGTTATTATTAATGATTGTCGGTCGTAATTAATACATAATACAATACGATTATTTCGAATTAAAAATTAAAAATACCATATATTATGTACAAACAAAAATATTTCTATGAAAAAATAATTATTTTGATTTCACAAAATCCAATTTAAA
>NW_021772414.1:0-1227 GCF_005508785.2 Acyrthosiphon pisum | reverse complement strand
TAAATAATGTAATTATTTCTATTTATATCATTATTATTATCAGGGGTATGAAACTCCGTGAATTGGCCCGAATCGCGCGATTGTAACCTTGAACACGGCGTGGCATACGTAATCTATGATAAAAGTAAACAGTGGAAACAACCCGACCCCGCTCAGAATACCCTGTCTATTAGGCGGAAACGGTTTTTCAATACGGGTATAACATCATGTCAGTATTACGGAAACAGTTTCATTGTTCGGACTTCAGATCATAGGTAAACACTTCACCCATCAGCTGATCGAGTTTCGCTTCTATATTGTTCTATGTTATTATCCTAGTTCCCAACTAAGATATATCAAAATTTAAAACTATTTAAAAAATAATTGTATCTTTTTTTTTATCTAGATAAAAAAGTATTTATCTTTGTTTTTATCTAGATAAATATGAGTTGAGTTATCTTTTGTATCTATTTAGATACATTTGAGTTGCATTATCTTTATCTTTATCTAGATAAAAAAGTAATTATCTAATCCGAACACTGCCTCTGACACTCTCTCATTACTTCTAAAAGTAAGAAAAGTAAAAAAAAAATAATAAATTATGTTCTGAAGCAATGATGTGTCTCGAGTATACTAACACAATACACTGTATTTTAATATTAATACTTTATTTAAATTATTAACATGATGATGCGTTTTACACATTTTTACATAATTATAATGTTGAGGTTACAAGTGAAAAAACATATTCAACACGACTTGTGTATATCATGAGTATGTGTGTGTGTTGGATTACCGTTACCGCACAATACGCAGTGTCGCCAACACCACATCTCTCCCTACTTAATTTGACAATATAATTTTTATAATTTTAATAATAAATTAATTACATAATAATAATATAAAATAGTTCAATGACAACTCTTAAAAAAAAACAAATAATAATAATAATAAAACAAATCATACTAGGTGTTGCAGGCCGAAGCGCAATCACACGCCGACCGACACACACACACACACAGTCACACATAATTTTATTGTCTTTGTTTTATATTGTATATTTTTGTATAAATTATGTGATTATGAATTATTATGTAATATGTGTACTATCGCGATATTATTATTAAACGGCCGCCGTACGCATCATTATTACGCGGTCACGCATATTACTATGGTAATTATTGGTCAGTCGCGAAAAAGTCGTACACACGCACGCCGGTACCTACATCGCATAAGTGCGGAAATAAA